>NC_090725.1:315207216-315219716 GCF_036898095.1 Palaemon carinicauda | reverse complement strand
TCTTACACAATAAGATGAAGGAAGTAATAACTTCTTCGCTGGATATTGATGTACACTCGAAGCCAAAAATCTCTGGACGATATATCGATGACATATTTATTGCAACAAAAGAACAGACAGAAGAGTTACTGTTAAATTTAGGAGAAATTCCGTAATCAATTTCACAACTAAATACACCCAAGAAAAACACTGCCTTTTTCCGATGTCGTAGTTAAATAATAAGATGACTAATTTGAGATATTGATATACACTAAATCAATCAAACAGATGCTTAAATGCCCCGAAGCATACAAAAAGCTGTAGTAACTGGCTACGTCAAAAGAGCGCTCATGCACAGCAAAACCAGGTAAAACATAGACGCCGAACTAAACCGGAGTCGACAGCTACTAACGAATAACGGATATTCCGACGTCAAGATAGAAGAGGCCTAAGGAAGATACTTAATAAATCTTAACAAAAAGTTATGAAGAAAAGTAAAACCCTTATTATCCACCACGATCTTAGTTTTGATTCGGCCTACAAAGATGAAACACGGACCTTTTGAGGAATCTTCAATCGAGGGATTGCCCCGAAAACCTCTTACCAGAAAGTAAAACTTATCATATATAGGAAGCCCAGCTTAACTGCAAGTCTTTTGGTGAAAAAAAAGTACAAAAGGACCAATGGAAGCATGTACTGATGTCTGAATATATCCATGCCCTATAGATATGTGTAAATCTCACAGATAAAAAACTACAATGATCACACTTCCACGACACTCTAAACACGTATGCTAGCCCACAGAATCAAGGGACAATAAACCAATACTATATTGATATCCATGACAAGAAACTTTCCCTGGAAAAATTGATTGATGTAACCCAGATTGTTCACAAGGAGAAAAACTGTGGCACGCTTATAATAGTTGAAGGTGGAAGCATCGCCCTCCAGGGGCCAGCATTGAACATCCAGTGGGGTTCTAATCATATGCTTCCTTCAAATATAAAACGATATGGAATCTGTTGTGGTGTATGTCCGAGCATGCATATGTATGTGTGCGCATGTAACTATGTATTATTATTATTATTATTATTATTATTATTATTATTATTATTATTATTATTATTATTATTATTATTATTATTATTATTATTATTATTATTCAAGAAAGTAGACTGAGGTGGTATGGTCATGTCATGATAAGAGATGAACAGTATATTGGGAGGAGAGTGATGGAAATGGAGATACAGGGAACGAGAAGGAGAGGGAGATCAAAGCGAAGGTGGATGGACTGTATCAAGGATGACCTTCGGTCAAAGGGATTAACCGGTGACGAAGTGTGGGAGAGAGGTAGATGGAAAAAGCTGACCAGAAACATCGACCCCACATAGAAGTGCGAAAAGAAGAAGAAGAAGAAGAAGAAGAAGAAGAAGAAGAAGAAGATTATTATTATTATTATTATTATTATTATTATTATTATTATTATTAATATTATTTTTATTATTATCTGCCAAGCCACAACCCTAGTTGGAAAAGCAGGATGCTATAAGCCCAGGGGCTCCAACAGGGAAGCGCATTGCGGAAAGGAAACATGAAAAATAAAATATTTTAAGAACAGTAACCTTAAAATAAATAGTTCCTATATAAACTATGAAAACTTTAACGAAATAAGAGGAAAAGAAATAAGACAGAATAGAGTGCCTAAGTTTAACCTCAAGCAAGCAAACTCTAACCCAAGACAGTGGAAGACCATGGTACACAGGCTATGATACTACCCAAGAATAGAGAACAATGGTTTGATTTTGAAGTGTATTTCTCCTAGAAGAACTGCTTACCAAAGCTAAAGAGTCTCATCTACCCTTACCAAGAGGAAAGCGGCCAGTGAACAATTACAGTGCAGTGGTTAATCCCTTCGGTGAAGAAGTATTGTTTGGCAATCTCAGTATTGTCAGGTGTATGAGGACAGAGGAGAATACGTAAAATGATATGTAATTTTAAGAAATATACCTTCCTTTTGTAATTGACTTTTAAAGTACTCCATGTAGTTTTATCTTATAGGTGGTAATTGAATTTAGACTGTAAATAAAAAAAGGTCGGTTTCGAAAATATTTTCACTGAAATTTTCAAGGCATGAAATAAGAAGAGCAAAGTAGTGAAAGCGTTTCTTCAGATCAATAGCCAGAATTAGGAATCTTTTAGTTATCTGAAGTAATTTTGGTTTGATATGATACATTTGTAGCAGGTGGTTATGTTTTATAATTTGAGGGCTTAAATGTTTACTGATATTTTGGGACCATCAAGCGTTAAGGAAAACTTTTAGTTTCCTTACTTGAATGTGATCTGCACCCCTCCCCCACAAAAAAAAATGGTTTTGAGGAACATATAACACATTTAATAGAATGACTTAATTGCAAATATAAGTAATTATAGCTTTCTAAGTTGAATGCGATCCGCCAAAAAAAGAAGAAAAAAAAAAAGATTTAGGGAGTTAATAGATTTGGACTTGAATCATTATTTAATTTTTGGGATGCAATTGTCACGAGCTGAGAGAAGGTTGTGACTCAAAGACTCAAGAACTCAATGCAACAGAAAATTTCCTGTTCAAAACCGACAATGCATCGGTTAACAGTTAACGGTGAGAAAAGCATACATGTGATTTCAGGTTCTTTTTAGTGCGAGGGGAGAGCAAGGATACAAGCATAATATATACACAAAATGAAATGTCGTTACTATATACGATCGTGTGACACACGGTTGGTACACAATAACAAAATGTATCCAGAGATTGGCGTCAATGACCTTAGATGTCAGAATGCCAGAAAACATCGCGATATGATTAATTTAATCCTTTGTAATAGAAAATTAAGTACTTCCTTCAATATTTTCCAGTATAAAAATGATATCCATTTTCTGCTTCACTTCATTGGCGTCATTGTATCTTTCTCCAATTGCTCGAATTATTTGTAATATAATTAGGAGGTAGAAGTAATCACTATTACTGGGAAGTAATGAATCTCATTTTCTCCCTTTCTGTTGAATTTAATTTGCTTATTTATTCCATATTACCTCCTTTGAGAAACCCCCCCCCCCCCTTTCCTCTCCTTTAACATATCAATCACTTTTTTCATTTCAAGTATTAAAAATTAATCATCATTAACTGTATTCCATATTTTTTTTTTTTAATGAGGTTCATATATAGTACACTGACTCGCAGTAGTGCCGTTTTCTCTCTGAAAAGTTTTCTTATAGCTGATTGGTTGAAGAAAATAATTCTAACCAATTAGCTAGTAGGAAACTTTTTCGAGCTAAAAGAGCACCCCTGCGAGTCATTGTAAATGCAGCTCATTAAAAAAAATGAGTATAATGCATTAATATGTTTTGTTGATGGCTCTTTTTATCCTTTTGCATTTTATTATTATCTTTATCTTTTGTTTTTTTAGTACAAGGGTTCATAACCTTTCATCAATGGGAAATCTTTCAAAACGTGTTCACCAGCATTCTTGATACGTAGGTTTTTAACAATATCTTTGTATTAAAACATCTATTTTATTTTTGATATTGAACGATCAACTATTTTTTATCATATCTATCTATCTATCTATATATCTATCTATCTATCTATATATATATATATATATATATATATATATATATATATATATATATATATATATATATATATATATATATATATATATATATATATATATATATATTCATTATGGGTAATTTCAAGTTTCATGTGATCACATATACTATTACTACGCTCCAGAGTACATTGTGGTTTAGAAATAAATTTATTGTTTTGTAGGAAATTCCTACAGTCCTCATTAATTTTATTTCGTATAGTTGCCGGCTATCTGAAGCCCAAGAGACAGTTTTAGATTATTTGAGTGTTAACCTAGTTAGCCTTCTGCATAACAGTTAACATAATTTGATTAATATAAAGTTAGATATTTATGAAATATTCTTTTCTCATATGATATAATTTTTAAGAGTTCTATGTTTCCAAAATATTAAAATATTAGAAACTATTTTCGATAATCTTTTGTAATTATAATATTGAGACATTCATGTTTCAAAAATATTTGAAACCCTGTTCAATAACCTTTTGAAAATTATATGATTTTTAGGACATGTTTCCAAAGAATTAACATCATCTTCGAAAATCTTTTATATATGATTTAGTTTTCAAGATATTTATGTTTCTAAAATATTTTTTTTTACAATAATCTTTAGTACATGATGTAATTTTCATGACATTTATGTTTCCAAAGTATTTTTATTTACGATAATCTTTTGTACAAGATATAATTTTTAAGACATTTATGTTTCAAAAATATTAAAAATTTCTTACAAAAATCTTTTGTATTTTGCAAGTTTTGGCCTATTTCATCCCTCAACGAAGAGAAAGAACTCTTACTGTCACCTAAACTCTGCTAAAGCCAAAATCTCTTTTCCGAGTTATATTAAAACGAATAGAGGCGAGAGGAGAAGAGAGCCAAATTGAATTCAGACCCACTCAGACCACATTACATCCCAAGAAAGCTTTCCTTCTCTCTCTCTCTCTCTCTCTCTCTCTCTCTCTCTCTCTCTCTCTCTCTCTCTCTCTCTCTCTCTCTCTCTCTCTCTCTCTCACAATGCCTATTCAAAATTTTTCTCTTCCTTTGAGAATATATATCCCAAACTGTTTCTATATCAGAGACTCTCTCTCAGATTGTCTATTCTAGCCTATGTTTCTATATAAGAATCTCTCTCTCTCTCTCTCTCTCTCTCTCTCTCTCTCTCTCTCTCTCTCTCTCTCTCTCTCTCTCTCTCTACCATCCTTTACTAATTTTTATTGTCTCAAACTCACTCCAAAGGAATTTTCTTGTCCAGGGAGATATTTTTCTTCTAAAAATCCTGGAAGTATTTTGCGTCCGTTCACGAAACCCAATAATGTAAGATATGTGCGACCATCCGAGAACGTGTGCTTGTTGTGTTGCAATAGGAGCCAGGCATTGCTGGTAATGGTCCTTTATCCAGGGCGGGATATCTAACATTTATTCCGTCTTTCACCGGTTCCAATTTCTGATATATTAGAGTTTTATTAGATAGTATTAGAATTAATGTTATTAATTTCTTTTATTTATTTGAGTTTTTTTAATCCCTTGAATCCATGTAAAGATGGCAGGTTCATCCTTGCCAAGATCCTTGGACTTGGTGTGTCGTGCAATGCTAATTACATTTCTAAATTTAAATCAAAAGCAGGTCTTCTTAATGCTATTCATCTTCTATATCATTTTTACTTCTCTTGTATTAAATTAATATTCTTTTAATCTTTTTTATAATAAACGATATTGGCGTCAATGACCTTCGATGCCAGGATGTCAGAGAACTTCAGATCATTCAATCATTCATTATTCTTGCTTGAATTGGAAATTTCACCTATTTTTAATGTCAACAACCAAGCACTTCCTTTTTGGGTTATTTGTTAATATTTTGATTTGCTTTAAACAGAAAATCTAATGATTTCGTATCAAGTTACATTTAATGTTTTCCCACCTCATCTCTAGGTGTTTCTTTAATTGAATGAAGCGTCCATTTATGATTGCTCCTAATATATTTTTTTGGTGAATGCGTAAAGTAAATACCCATTATATTTGGAACGTGCATGAGTCATCACAGATGTACCCCATAATTTAACTTACATTTCATTAAAAGTTATCTCAGTTGATTCATGAGTATACTGTATTCTGAAAGTGTAGCGTATATAAGCGAAACTACAGTTGACGCAAAGATTCCTGGTCAAATAAGCCCCACCCCCTGATGACGTCATAGCCAATCACGTTGTCTCCCACATTAGCAGCGGTCACAGTACATCACCTTACAAATTTCATACTATGCTAACTCACAATCACTTTAAAGGGATGCGTCGAGGTTCCAATCTGACTTCTTAGGGAAACTGTTGTTACTTATCTCAAGTAGCCTTTGACTACTCCAATTTGGAACTTTGTTTTCATCATTTCAGAGGGTTTATACATTTTATTAGATGACATTGTTCAGGACATCATACACTGACAAAACTGGTCATTTATTCAACTAACATTCATACCATACACTTCATTTCTGGGCCTAGATTCTTTATTCATACGCATTGCTTGATCAGCAGAGGTCAGGTCTCTTATAGAGGTTGCATCATTTGCGGGTTCGTCCAGTTTCCAATCGGAGGCCTTTGAATCAAATTTAGGACATCAGCTTCATGACCACTATAGTCGACGAAGAGATCCAGGTAAAATAAGTCCCACCCACTGATGACGTCATAGCCAATCATGTCCCGCGCATTAACAGCTGTCACAGAACATCCCTTAAAGTGATTATAAGTTTGTATAATTTCAATTTGTGAGGGGATATATTGTGATTGCTGCTAACGTGGGAAACAACGTGATTGGCAGTGACTTCATCAGGGTGTGGGACTTATTTCACCCTGAATCTCTGTGGTGACTATAGAAGACGTGTAACAGCAGTTGTATTTATCATAAATTTTAACTCGTAAAAACTTCAAGGTCCTGTTGTCTTCTGCAGTTTGGAGATCTGTATATTAGTAATATAAATAATTGCCTTTGATTTAAAGGAAAATAAATCTTGGTATGTTAATGACTTGTTAACTGCTACTGAACTTCTGAAGTTCAAACTTGCAGCAAATGTTTTGGTTTTTTGTATGGATTCGTAAAGGGGAGAAGGATTGTACATGCAATTTTTATGGATAAACTGTATCCTGTTGTTAGATATAAAAAAAATATATATAATGTTTCCTTTCACCTAATGTTCTGTTATTTTACTTATAATCAGCAAGCTAAAGGCAAGAGAAGCAAAGGGGGAAGTAAGGTTCTAGTTAGGTCCCCTTTCCCAGTATAAATCAAGGGGTGGTGCCCAGTGCTCCTTTCTCTTGACCTGTTACCTAGAATTTTGGGTATTCAACCGTTGTATATTTTTTTTTGTGTAGTGAACGTTGGGTTGTGGTCGGCATTCGGACACTAGGCAGTTTGGGTGCTACCTCTGGCCATAGTCCGCAAACCACTACAGCACTAGCATAAAACTTTGTTCGTTCCAAAAGCCTGGCACATGCATATTCAAAACGAGCGGACACAACTATGAATTATTTCTGTTGAATAATTCGTAAGAGAATATTCTGTATATCAATGTTTGGGCATCCATGGACGAACTACTGTTCATTTTGTTTTAATCGACAACATGCAAAAGATAGATAATAAAAATGAGCAAAATAACATCACGAGGGAATATTATGAGTCATTCAAATACTTCGTTAGACTCAATTACCATGCAGTTTCGTCAACTTTTTTTTTACCTCCGCCAACGAAGTTGGAAGGTGGTTATGCTTTACCCCATTGTTTGTGTGTTTGTGTTTTTGAAAACATCTTCCTGGCCATAATTTTAATCGTAGAGTAAGGAAACTTGCATGTATTAACTGCTATGTAAAAAGCTGGAAATTATCAAATTTTGGAATTTCAAGATCAAAGGTTAATGTCGCGGTAAAGAAAATGTCCAATTCACGTAATCAGCCCTAAGTTTGGACATCGTTGTCTCAGACTTTAAGCTTGGTTTATATTTGAGTGTGTACAGATCCACGCCTATTGATATATGGCAAGGTCAAAGGTCTACTTCAAGATCGAGCATAAGATAAAAAAAAAAATAAGCTGTTGCTGCTGTTGCGGTGGAGGTCTGCACTCTACTGGGTGCCCCCTATTTTTTTTTTCTTTTTATAAAATTAGGTTATTCAAGTAAATAGTAATCGCCTATCATGTATAGTAATTTTGAAAAATTTGCCTTTTCATAAACGATAAGAGAAACAAACACCTGCAAACTTGCAAGAATGGAATCCATGTCGTCTGACAAGAATGTTTTAGCAAATGTTATTATGTTTCTTTTAATGTTCCCGGAGAAGATAAGAGAGATGCATTTCTTGGGTGTCTAAAGAAAAAGAACAAGAACAAAGTTTCGCTAATGAGCTTCCAGTACACTAGAAATTATATTAGTACAGTACAAGACTACTATTCACATCTTTTAATAATGCCCACCTTTCTCCAACTGAAAGGAATAGATATGATATTGTTTTTACAAGTTATAATAATTTTGAAGTAAGAAAAACAAATCCGAAAACATCATCATGGAAAAATTTAAATAATAATGTTTATAATTCTTTCTGTTACAGTAGTATTTGCAAAGTGTTGAACACTGATATTTCCATCATATAATTTTTCACATATCCTTAAGATTTTACTTTATTCCACCACATATTAATACAACTAAGATTTTTAATCTTTTATTTCTAAGCTTAATTCTTATTCTAGGTTCATATGATATCACTTGTTTTGTATCTTGTATTTTTCTTTTTTGCTTCCAATACTACATTATATACCTACTATGTTTACGTTTTATTCACTGACATGTATTAATTTGTATTAATATCGTGTTTCTTGTTTGAATATTTGTTATTATGAAAATCATAGTGGAATAGGAATTTGTTTAATATATTTTTAACCTATGTATTAGTGTTAGTTTATGTTAACATAAGCTCTCTCTCTCTCTCTCTCTCTCTCTCTCTCTCTCTCTCTCTCTCTCTCTCTCTCTCTCTCTCTCTCTCTCTCTCTTCTCTCTTATATATATATATATATATATATATATATATATATATATATATATATATATATATATATATATATATATATATATATATATATATATATATATATATATATATATATATATATATATATATATATATATATACAGTATATATGTGTGTGTGCGCGTGTGTGTTTGACTTTGGTGAATACAGATAGATATAAGGGTCGTTTTACAGTCACAAAATCACCTCATTTCCCTCAGCTTGACGTGTAATTAAAAAGAGATTTATCGTAATTTGCATGGGAACTCGTTAAAAAATTAATTTTTTTTTCTTTTTTTTTTTTTGCAAACGTTTTTCGTAATTTTTCATCTCCTTATCTTTGAAAACTTGTCTGTGTATGTAAAATGAATCTGTATTCAAAGTGTTAGTTTATTCTGAGAAGGAAAATCATAATTTTCATTGATTAAAGACGTCTGCATGTCTATCCTGTTTTCCATAAGAAGAAAATTAAATAATCTCCTGAGTGGAATGGAATATAGATGTGACTAGAATGGTTGAGCTCTACTGATTAGCTATATATATATATATATATATATATATATATATATATATATATATATATATATATATATATATATATATATATATATATATATATATATATATTAGAGAGAGAGAGAGAGAGAGAGAGAGAGAGAGAGAGAGAGAGAGAGAGAGAGAGAGAGAGAGAGATTATAATGTTACATTTTTAATAATGTATGATACGATGCTCATTTGCGGCTGGACTTGAATGCGCGATCTACTTTAGAAAGAAAATAGTTTATGATTAGTAAACATTGTAGTTAGGAAATATTATGAATATAGTGGTGTCCAATTATGGGCTGTTGAAAGAAAATGAAATTCCATATTTCTTAATAGATTATACTAAGGGTCAAAGGTAGTTGGGCTTTGTTAAAGTTTGCCTCGTTTCCCGTTTAAGCATAAGACTGCAGGGAGATTAATCGAATAGGTAGATGGTTCACTGTCTTTATTGCAACGTTTGGAATTACCTTCCATTTTCTTTCTTCCTTTTTTTTAATCCTTTAAAGTTATACCATATCTTTAATCTCTGTTATCTAGTTTTATTTTGTCCCCTCCATTGGATAGTATATTTTCTGTATTTCGAAGGCGATCGAGTGTATTACACCCTTTCCTTTTAGCTTTTCTTTTAGTTGAAGTTTTAATTTGTATTTCTCAGAAATAATTTAAGTTCCTCACGTCCCTGACTGTTGATCGCCAGATCAGGGTTCAATCCCCCTAAAGCTCGTTACTTCCTTTAGTAGCTGAAACCTCACCATCTTTATGAGATAACGACGGGGATGGGAATTGGAGGAGCCTATAGTATTACCTGCCGAGTCATCAGCAGTCACTGCCTGGTCTGCCTTGGTCCTAGCTTGGATAGAGAGGGGAATTGGTCGCTGATCATACGGTCAGTCTCTAGAAGATTGTCCTGCTTTATAGGGCAATGTCACTGTCCCTTGCCTTTGCCATTTAAAAGGGGTCTTTAAATCTTTGGGGCTGTGGTGGCTGATGCGGTAACGTCCCTGACTGGTGAACGCCAGACTGTGGTTCGAGTCCCTCTCAAATTCATTAGTTCCTTTAGTAGGTGAAACCTTACCATCCTTGTGAGATAATGATGGGTGGTAGGATTGGGGAGCCTATAAGTCTACCTACTGAGCCATTGTCTGGTTCTCCTTGGTCCCAGCTTGGATGGAGAGGGGCTTTAGGTGCTGATCATATGTATATATGGTCAATCTCTAGGGCATTGTTCTGATTTATAGGACAATGTCCCTGTCACTTGCCTCTGCCACTCAAGAGCGGCCTTTAAACCTTTTAGGCAAAGGGAAATACAAGGAATGAATAGATACTATAAGTTGAAATTGACAAATTATAACTGCACCTCGAAAAGAAAGCATAGCTTGGGATTACAGCTTTTATAAAAGTAAAAGCCAGGTAGTTACTCATAAAGGTCGAGAACATACCAATATTATCATATCTGTGCATCAAGAATAACATATATATAATGAAAAGTTATTCCTTTTAAAACCCAAGTTAAGTGACAAATTTAACATATCAGTATGTTACATAAGAATTCTTTGATTAAAGAGAAGGATATTAAACAAAATGAATATTGCAAAAGTTTGCATAGTTCAACAAAACTTTGGGTATCTCTAATAACAATGATTAAAAATATTTAAAGTGGTGAATAATTAGGTACACGTAGTGTTTCTGACCATCTTTTTTTTGGTGACATTAACATAATATAAAAAAAGAAAGTCACAGCTATATATATATATATATATATATATATATATATATATATATATATATATATATATATATATATATATATATATATATATATATATATATATATATATTGTGTGGGAGGGAAAATGATAAATTGAAAAGCAAATGTGCCAAGAAAGATTAATGAGCCATTAATCAGTAAATTTTCTGAGGGATTACACTCCTTTGTTAACTTAATTCTAAGAGATGATTATTTAATACAAAAATGCAAAGTTCACATGGATTTATTTATGAAAATTAACAAACGTATTAGATCCAAAATCTTCATTGCAGTTATTTACCAAGATAATTTAGAGATTGGGTTATAACCAAACAATTTTAAATTTTACCAATAACTTAGAATCTACGTTGCTCTCTTCTTTTTTCTACTTTGAAGCTCATGAATGGGAGAGGCAAGGGATAGGGGCATTGCCCTAGCAAGCAGTACAGTGCTCTAGAGACTGACCATATATACATTTGATCAGCACCCCAGTCCCCTCTCCACCCAAGTTTTGACCAGGTATGGCCAGGCAATGGCTGCTGATGATTCAGCTGGTAGACTTAAAGGCTTCCCCAAACCCCTCAACCTTAGCTCACAAGGAGGGTGAGGTTACAGCGACCAAAGGAAATAACAAGTTTGTTTTGGACTCGAACCCCAGGTTGGCGATCACCAGGCTAGGTCGCTACCAACTGGCCACCACAACCTTAGCGAGTATTATAATATAGTTTAAGCAAATATTCTCCAGGAAAAGATTATTTATCAATCTTCTGAGTATCTCGAATTATTTTTGGATAAAAGGCAAAATTAAAATCATGCAATTGCAGTCCTAAATAAAAAAAAAAAAATATACAAAGCTCATGTCTATATAATGGTCTAAACGCTCATAAAAATTAATATGTACGTAGCTTAAATAGTACTAAAAAATGAAGACCATAACATCGTTTAAGAAAGAACGCGCACGAAATCGTACGCCAGACGACCTCGTAAAAGAGTGTACCAAAGGACGCTTCCAAAATCCTTTGCCATAAATATTCTAAAAATCTTTCGCCGGAACGAGGGTTCCAAACGCTTCTCACTGCAAGACCTCACAAACATTTTAGAAAGGTGTTCTTAAATTAGGTGTAAGGGACAACTTTTACCCCTCAAAAATGATAGACAAAAATTTAGATTAAAAAGAATTAAGCATAGATTTAAGATTAATTTTATTTAAAAATTTATCCACTTCCCTAAAAAAATGATAGACAAAAATTTAGATTAAAAAAGAATATTCAGAATAGATTTAAGTTGAATTTTATTTAAAAATTTATCCACCCTCCTCAAAAAAATCATAGACAAAAATTTAGATAAAAAAGAATTAATAAGAATAGATTTAATATAAATTTTATTTTAAGATTTATCAACCTGTTCGGGATGATTATACAACTGGTAAATAAGAAATATTAATTGATTAAACATTCGATCTCCATTTATTTGATTGTCTAAGCATAAACATTATCTTTAAAAGGACCTTATGATGATTATATGATTGGTAAATGAGAACTAATAATTGATTAAGCATTCTAT
>NC_090725.1:315194716-315197216 GCF_036898095.1 Palaemon carinicauda | reverse complement strand
TTAGAGCATCGCATCACTCCTGAAGGTGTCCACCCCCTCCCTGAGAAGGTAGCAGCCGTTCAGAACTTCCCCGTGCCCTCGACCGTCAAAGCTCTGCAGCAATTCTTGGGCAAGATCAACTATTATCACTGTTTTCTGCCAGCCATTGCCGCCACTCTTGCTCCCCCATACGCCTCCCTCAAGGGCAAGCCAAAATACCTGAAGTGGGGTCCCCTTCAAGATGCAGCCTTCTGCAATGCAAAAAAGGCCCTATCAACTGTTGCGGCTCTCAGTTTTCCTATCCCATACGCCCCTTTCCTTCTCTCCACCGATGCCAGTAATGTAGCTATTGGTGCAATACTCGAGCAGGTGGTCAATGCCTCGCCCCGCCCATTTGCCTTCTTCAGCAGAAAACTGTCCAAGGCAGAGAATCGGGTTATTCTACCTTCGATCGAGAATTGCAGGCGGTGCACTTGGCTGTCTGTCACTTTCGCCATTTCTTAGAAGGTACGCCCATCGTCATTCGCACAGACCACATGCCTCTGTTGCACGCCTTTACTCGACAGGCTGATGCCTGGTCTGCCCGGCAAAGCCGACATCTCTCCGCCGTGGCTGAATACAATTGCACCCTTTAATATGCCCTGTCAAGAAACACGTTGGCTGCCGTTCAACTGGGATTGGATTACAACGCCCTGGCTGAAGCCCAACGACAGGATCCAGAGTATCAAGCATGTAGGACATCCTGCACGTCCCTCCGTTGGGAAGTCTCTCCCCTCGAAGACACCAACACCACCCTCCTCTGTGATGTCAGTACAGGTAGACCGCGACCTTGGATTCCTGCTCCTATGCGCCGACAGGTGTTTGATTTCATTCACGGCCTTTCACATCCCTCGTGCCGTTCTACTGGACAGCTGCTGAAGGCAAAGTTCATTTGGCACGGCATTTCCAAGGATGCTAAGGATTGGGTCCGCGCCTGTACTTCTTGCCAAACTTCCAAAGTACATCGACACACAGATTTCAAAGTGGGCACCTTTCCTCAACCTCAGCGTCGTTTCACACACATTCACGTCGATGTTGTAGGCCCAATACCCACATCACAAGGACATCGTTACCTGTTTACCATCATCGACCACTCCACCCGTTGGCCTGAAGCCATTCACATTGAAACTGCAACGTTCACCTCATGTACATCTGCCTTACTCCCTGGATTGATTGCAAGATTTGGTATCCCTGAGCATATTACTTCTGACAGGGGAACCACTTTCACCTCTCAATTGTGGACATCATTAGCGAATCTTCTGGGCATCACCCTACATCAGACAACGGCCTACAACCCCGCTGCCAATGGAATGGTTGAACGTTTTCACCGCACCCTCAAAGCAGCTTTGATGTCTCGCTGCAAGGATTGCAACTGGTTTACTCAGCTTCCCTGGGTCCTCCTGGGACTAAGGACTACTCCTAAAGACGCCGTCGACGTCTCGGCAGCTGAAATGGTGTATGGTGACCCGTTGGTCGTCCCTGCCGAATTTTATCCTTCTACAACCACCTCCGACGATCTCCAGCGCATACGTCGCGTCGTGGGAAAATTTACTCCATGCCGCCAGACTTACAAGCCCCCAGCAAAGCATCACATACCAACAGACTTGCACTCTGCAATGCACGTCTTTCTGTGCAACGACACTACTAAGCCACTGCTAACACCCCCTTACACGGGCCCTTTCCTTGTGATCCGACGCAGTCCGAAAGCATTCCTACTAAACATTTGTGGCAAAGAAGACTGGGTCTCCATTGATCGTCTAAAACCTGCTTATCTCCTGCCAGATGACCCGCCTAGAGTTCGCCTCTCTAGATCAGGGCGCCCTATTTAACATGTACAGTATGTCATTTTTAGGGGAGAAGCCATGTACCAACCGTGCGTCTCACAAATGTACATAATTCCTTTTGTATATATTACGCTTGTATCTTCGCTTTTCCATCTCACTGAAAAGAACCAGAATAAACATGTCTGCATGTCGCCTATGTGACATTGTCATTTTCTCGAACATGTAATTTCGTGTTGCCATGAGGTTTTGTATATAAAGGAGAGTGTTCAATGATAAATTAACTCAGTTGCTTTCAAACTGCCTTTGAGTTCGCAACCTTTCTCTCGGCAAGGTCACATATGTATATTATTCACTCAGATTACAAAGTCCGCCAACACTCACAGGTATCGTTTGGCAGAGATCTCTAATCATTACCATGATGAAACAAACAAAGGGTTGGTCTTGTTACTACTTCTTATGAAATTTGCGGAGCCTTGTTCAAATTCCTGGAATGCTTAAAGTAATTATAAATTAAGTTGCAATATTTCATACTGTGGTCTAAATTGACGTCAAGACTATTCAATCACAATACAATAGATATATATACACACACACACCCATAAACATACATATATATATATATATATATATATATATATATATATATATATATATATATATATATATATATATATACGTATTTATACACACACACACAC
>NC_090725.1:315183247-315194216 GCF_036898095.1 Palaemon carinicauda | reverse complement strand
GTCACTGTCTATATAAGCTTGCCGACCAGGGTTCGATTCCCGGCCGGAGCCAAGCTCTTGTCTTTGTGAAGATTTCGCCTGGGGCTCTGATCCCGAGGTCGTTAAGAGAATCCAGACATTAATATATCAAAATATATATGGCTTATTTGAATATGAAAAACACGTAAAAATGTGCAAAATTTATCATAAATTGAATGCCAAGTAACAAACTACCAATTAGCTACGATGGTGAAGATGGGTTGATTTCAATTCTAAGTACAAAATACCTGAATTCGACAGGTATAAGTATAGTAGAATTGTCATTGACTTTTATCTTCCTTCGTGGCCGAATGGGTTAGTCACTGTCTATATAAGCTTGCCCGACCAGGGTTCGATTCCCGGCCGGAGAGCCAAGCTCTTGTCTTTGTGAGATTTCGCCTGGGGCTCTGATCCCGAGGTCGTTAAGAGAATCCAGACATTAATATATCAAAATATATATGGCTTATTTGAATATGAAAAACACGTAAAAATGTGCAAAATTTATCATAAATTGAATGCCAAGTAACAAACTACCAATTAGCTACGATGGTGAAGATGGGTTGATTTCAATTCTAAGTACAAAATACCTGAATTCGACAGGTATAAGTATAGTAGAATTGTCATTGACTTTTATCTTCCTTCGTGGCCGAATGGGTTAGTCACTGTCTATATAAGCTTGCCGACCAGGGTTCGATTCCCGGCCGGAGCCAAGCTCTTGTCTTTGTGAGACTTTCGCCTGGGGCTCTGATCCCGAGGTCGTTAAGAGAATCCAGACATTAATATATCAAAATATATATGGCTTATTTGAATATGAAAAACACGTAAAAATGTGCAAAATTTATCATAAATAGAATGCCAAGTAACAAAACTACCAATTAGCTACGATGGTGAAGATGGGTTGATTTCAATTCTAAGTACAAAATACCTGAATTCGACAGGTATAAGTATAGTAGATATTGTCATTGACTTTTATCTTCCTTCGTGGCCGAATGGGTTAGTCACTGTCTATATAAGCTTGCCGACCAGGGTTCGATTCCCGGCCGGAGCCAAGCTCTTGTCTTTGTGAGATTCGCCTGGGGCTCTGATCCCGAGGTCGTTAAGAGAATCCAGACATTAATATATCAAAATATATATGGCTTATTTGAATATGAAAAACACGTAAAAATGTGCAAAATTTATCATAAATTGAATGCCAAGTAACAAACTACCAATTAGCTACGATGGTGAAGATGGGTTGATTTCAATTCTAAGTACAAAATACCTGAATTCGACAGGTTATAAGTATAGTAGAATTGTCGATTGACTTTATCTTCCTTCGTGGCCGACATGGGTTAGTCACTGTCTATATAAGCTTGCCGACCAGGGTTCGTTTCCCGTCCGGAGCCAAGCTCTTGTCTTTGTGAGATTTCGCCTGGGGCTCTGATCCCGAGGTCGTTAAGAGAATCCAGACATTAATATATCAAAATATATATGGCTTATTTTGAATATGAAAAACACGTAAAAATGTGCAAAATTTATCATAAATTGAATGCCAAGAGCAACAAACTACCAATTAGCTACGATGGTGAAGATGGGTTGATTTCAATTCTAAGTACAAAAATACCTGAATTCGACAGGTATAAGTATAGTAGAATTGTCATTGACTTTTATCTTCCTTCGTGGCCGAATGGGTTAGTCACTGTCTATATAAGCTTGCCGACCAGGGTTTCGATTCCCGGTCCGGAGCCAAGCTCTTGTCTTTGTGAGATTTCGCCTGGGGCTCTGATCCCGAGGTCGTTAAGAGAATCCAGACATTAATATATCAAAATATATATGGCTTATTTGGAATATGAAAAACACGTAAAAAATGTGCAAAATTTATCATAAATTGAATGCCAAGCAACAAACTACCAATTAGCTACGATGGTTGAAGATGGGTTGATTTCAATTCTAAGTACAAAATACCTGAATTCGACAGGTATAAGTATAGTAGAATTGTCATTGACTTTTATCTTCCTTCGTGGCCGAATGGGTTAGTCACTGTCTATATAAGCTTGCCGACCAGGGTTCGATTCCCGGCCGGAGCCAAGCTCTTGTCTTTGTGAGATTTCGCCTGGGGCTCTGATCCCGAGGGTCGTTAAGAGAATCCAGACATTAATATATCAAAATATATATGGCTTATTTGAATATGAAAAACACGTAAAAATGTGCAAAATTTTATCATAAATTGAATGCCAAGTAACAAACTACCAATTAGCTACGATGGTGAAGATGGGGTTTGATTTTCAATTCTAAGTACAAAATACCTGAATTCGACAGGTATAAGTATAGTAGAATTGTCATTGACTTTTATCTTCCTTCGTGGCCGAATGGGTTAGTCACTGTCTATATAAGCTTGCCGACCAGGGTTCGATTCCCGGCCGGAGCCAAGCTCTTGTCTTTGTGAGATTTCGCCTGGGGCTCTGATCCTGAGGTCGTTTAAGAGAATCCAGACATTAATATATCAAAATATATATGGCTTATTTGAATATGAAAAACACGTAAAAATGTGCAAAATTTATCATAAATTTGAATGCCAAGTAACAAACTACCAATTAGCTACGATGGTGAAGATGGGTTGATTTCAATTCTAAGTACAAAATACCTGAATTCGACAGGTATAAGTATAGTAGAATTGTCATTGACTTTTATCTTCCTTCGTGGCCGAATGGGTTAGTCACTGTCTATATAAGCTTGCCGACCAGGGTTCGATTCCCGGCCGGAGAGCAAGCTCTTGTCTTTGTGAGATTTCGCCTGGGGCTCTGATCCCGAGGTCGTTAAGAGAATCCAGACATTAATATATCAAAATTATATGGCTTATTTGAATATGAAAAACACGTAAAAATGTGCAAAATTTATCATAAATAGATGCCAAGTAACAAACTACCAATTAGCTACGATGGTGAAGATGGGTTGATTTCAATTCTAAGTACAAAATACCTGAATTCGACAGGTATAAGTATAGTAGAATTGTCATTGACTTTTATCTTCCTTCGTGTGGCCGAATGGGTTAGTCACTGTCTATATAAGCTTGCCGACCAGGGTTCGATTCCCGGCCGGAGCCAAGCTCTTGTCTTTGTGAGATTTCGCCTGGGGCTCTGATCCCGAGGTCGTTAAGAGAATCCAGACATTAATATATTCAAAATATATATGGCTTATTTGAATATGAAAAACACGTAAAAATGTGCAAAATTTATCATAAATTGAATGCCAAGTAACAAACTACCAATTAGCTACGATGGTGAAGATGGGTTGATTTCAATTCTAAGTACAAAATACCTGAATTCGACAGGTATAAGTATAGTAGAATTGTCATTGACTTTTATCTTCCTTCGTGGCCGAATGGGTTAGTCACTGTCTATATAAGCTTGCCGACCAGGGTTCGATTCCCGGCCGGAGCCAAGCTCTTGTCTTTGTGAGATTTCGCCTGGGGCTCTGATCCCGAGGTCGTTAAGAGAATCCAGACATTAATATATCAAAAATATATATGGCTTATTTGAATATGAAAAACACGTAAAAAATGTGCAAAAATTCTATCATAAATTGAATGCCAAGTAACAAACTACCAATTAGCTACGATGGTGAAGATGGGTTGATTTCAATTCTAAGTACAAAATACCTGAATTCGACAGGTATAAGTATAGTAGAATTGTCATTGACTTTTATCTTCCTTCGTGGCCGAATGGGTTAGTCACTGTCTATATAAGCTTGCCGACCAGGGTTCGATTCCCGGCCGGAGCCAAGCTCTTGTCTTTGTGAGATTTCGCCTTGGGCTCTGATCCCGAGGGTCGTTAAGAGAATCCAGACATTAATATATCAAAATATATATGGCTTATTTGAATATGAAAAACACGTAAAAATGGTGCAAAATTTATCATAAATTGAATGCCAAGCAACAAACTACCAATTAGCTACGATGGTGTGAAGATGGGGTTGATTTCAATTCTAAGTACAAAATACCTGAATTCGACAGGTATAAGTATAGTAGAATTGTCATTGACTTTTTATCTTCCTTCGTGGCCGAATGGGTTAGTCACTGTCTATATAAGCTTGCCGACCAGGGTTCGATTCCCCGGCCTGGAGCCAAGCTCTTGTCTTTGTGAGATTTCGCCTGGGGCTCTGATCCCGAGGTCGTTAAGAGAATCCAGACATTAATATATCAAAATATATATGGCTTATTTGAATATGAAAAAACACGTAAAAAATGTGCAAAATTTATCATAAATTGAATGCCAAGTAACAAACTACCAATTAGCTACGATGGTGAAGATGGGTTGATTTCAATTCTAAGTACAAAATACCTGAATTCGACAGGTATAAGTATATAGTAGAATTGTCATTGACTTTTATCTTCCTTCGTGGGCCGAATGGGTTAGTCACTGTCTAGATAATAAGCTTGCCGACCAGGGTTCGATTCCCGGCCGGAGCCAAGCTCTTGTCTTTGTGAGATTTCGCCTGGGGCTCTGATCCCGAGGTCTGTTAAGAGAATCCAGACAATAATATATCAAAATATATATGGCTTATTTGAATATGAAAAACACGTAAAAATGTGCAAAATTTATCATAAATTGAATGCCAAGTAACAAACTACCAATTAGCTACGATGGTGAAGATGGGTTGATTTCAATTCTAAGTACAAAATACCTGAATTCGACAGGTATAAGTATAGTAGAATTGTCATTGACTTTTATCTTCCTTCGTGGCCGAATGGGTTAGTCACTGTCTATATAAGCTTGCCGACCAGGGTTCGATTCCCGGCCGGAGCCAAGCTCTTGTCTTTGTGAGATTTCGCCTGGGGCTCTGATCCCGAGGTCGTTAAGAGAATCCAGACATTAATATATCAAAATATATATGGCTTATTTGAATATGAAAAACACGTAAAAATGTGCAAAAATTTATCATAAATTGAATGCCAAGTAACAAACTACCAATTAGCTACGATGGTGAAGATGGGTTGATTTCAATTCTAAGTACAAAAATACCTGAATTCGACAGGTTATAAGTATAGTAGAATTGTCATTGACTTTTATCTTCCTTCGTGGCCGAATGGGTTAGTCACTGTCTATATAAGCTTGCCGACCAGGGTTTCGATTCCCCGGCCGGAGCCAAGCTCTTGTCTTTGTGAGATTTCGCCTGGGGCTCTGATCCCGAGGTCGTTAAGAGAATCCAGACATTAATATATCAAAATATATATGGCTTATTTGAATATGAAAAACACGTAAAAATGTGCAAAAATTATTATAAATTGAATGCCAAGTAACAAACTACCAATTAGCTACGATGGTGAAGATGGGTTGATTTCAATTCTAAGTACAAAATACCTGAATTCGACAGGTATAAGTATAGTAGAATTGTCATTGACTTTTATCTTCCTTCGTGGCCGAATGGGTTAGTCACTGTCTATATAAGCTTGCCGACCAGGGTTCGATTCCCGGCCGGAGCCAAGCTCTTGTCTTTGTGAGATTTCGCCTGGGGCTCTGATCCCGAGGTCGTTAAGAGAATCCAGACATTAATATATCAAAATATATATGGCTTATTTGAATATGAAAAACACGTAAAAATGTGCAAAATTTATCATAAATTGAATGCCAAGTAACAAACTACCAATTAGCTACGATGGTGAAGATGGGTTGATTTCAATTCTAAGTACAAAATACCTGAATTCGACAGGTATAAGTATAGTAGAATTGTCATTGACTTTTATCTTCCTTCGTGGCCGAATGGGTTAGTCACTGTCTATATAAGCTTGCCGACCAGGGTTCGATTCCCGGCCGGAGCCAAGCTCTTGTCTTTGTGAGATTTCGCCTGGGGCTCTGATCCCGAGGTCGTTAAGAGAATCCAGACATTAATATATCAAAATATATATGGCTTATTTGAATATGAAAAACACGTAAAAATGTGCAAAATTTATCATAAATTGAATGCCAAGTAACAAAATACCAATTAGCTACGATGGTGAAGATGGGTTGATTTCAATTCTAAGTACAAAATACCTGAATTCGACAGGTATAAGTATAGTAGAATTGTCATTGACTTTTATCTTCCTTCGTGGCCGAATGGGTTAGTCACTGTCTATATAAGCTTGCCGACCAGGGTTCGATTCCCGGCCGGAGCCAAGCTCTTGTCTTTGTGAGATTTCGCCTGGGGCTCTGATCCCGAGGTCGTTAAGAGAATCCAGACATTAATATATCAAAATATATATGGCTTATTTGAATATGAAAAACACGTAAAAATGTGCAAAATTTATCATAAATTGAATGCCAAGCAACAAACTACCAATTAGCTACGATGGTGAAGATGGGTTGATTTCAATTCTAAGTACAAAATACCTGAATTCGACAGGTATAAGTATAGTAGAATTGTCATTGACTTTTATCTTCCTTCGTGGCCGAATGGGTTAGTCACTGTCTATATAAGCTTGCCGACCAGGGTTCGATTCCCGGCCGGAGCCAAGCTCTTGTCTTTGTGAGATTTCGCCTGGGGCTCTGATCCCGAGGTCATTAAGAGAATCCAGACATTAATATATCAAAAATATATATGGCTTATTTGAATATGAAAAACACGTAAAAATGTGCAAAATTTATCATAAATTGAATGCCAAGTAACAAACTACCAATTAGCTACGATGGTGAAGATGGGTTGATTTCAATTCTAAGTACAAAATACCTGAATTCGACAGGTATAAGTATAGTAGAATTGTCATTGACTTTTATCTTCCTTCGTGGCCGAATGGGTTAGTCACTGTCTATATAAGCTTGCCGACCAGGGTTCGATTCCCGGCAGGAGCCAAGCTCTTGTCTTTGTGAGATTTCGCCTGGGGCTCTGATCCCGAGGTCGTTAAGAGAATCCAGACATTAATATATCAAAATATATATGGCTTATTTGAATATGAAAAACACGTAAAAATGTGCAAAATTTATCATAAATTGAATGCCAAGTAACAAACTACCAATTAGCTACGATGGTGAAGATGGGTTGATTTCAATTCTAAGTACAAAATACCTGAATTCGACAGGTATAAGTATAGTAGAATTGTCATTGACTTTTATCTTCCTTCGTGGCCGAATGGGTTAGTCACTGTCTATATAAGCTTGCCGACCAGGGTTCGATTCCCGGCCGGAGCCAAGCTCTTGTCTTTGTGAGATTTCGCCTGGGGCTCTGATCCCGAGGTCGTTAAGAGAATCCAGACATTAATATATCAAAATATATATGGCTTATTTGAATATGAAAAACACGTAAAAATGTGCAAAATTTATCATAAATAGAATGCCAAGTAACAAACTACCAATTAGCTACGATGGTGAAGATAGGTTGATTTCAATTCTAAGTACAAAATACCTGAATTCGACAGGTATAAGTATAGTAGAATTGTCATTGACTTTTATCTTCCTTCGTGGCCGAATGGGTTAGTCACTGTCTATATAAGCTTGCCGACCAGGGTTCGATTCCCGGCCGGAGCCAAGCTCTTGTCTTTGTGAGATTTCGCCTGGGGCTCTGATCCCGAGGTCGTTAAGAGAATCCAGACATTAATATATCAAAATATATATGGCTTATTTGAATATGAAAAACACGTAAAAATGTGCAAAATTTATCATAAATTGAATGCCAAGTAACCAACTACCAATTAGCTACGATGGTGAAGATGGGTTGATTTCAATTCTAAGTACAAAATACCTGAATTCGACAGGTATAAGTATAGCCTAGTAGAATTGTCATTGACTTTTATCTTCCTTCGTGGCCGAATGGGTTAGTCACTGTCTATATAAGCTTGCCGACCAGGGTTCGATTCCCGGCCGGAGCCAAGCTCTTGTCTTTGTGAGATTTCGCCTGGGGCTCTGATCCCGAGGTCGTTAAGAGAATCCAGACATTAATATATCAAAATATATATGGCTTATTTGAATATGAAAAACACGTAAAAATGTGCAAAATTTATCATAAATTGAATGCCAAGTAACAACTACCAATTAGCTACGATGGTGAAGATGGGTTGATTTCAATTCTAAGTACAAAATACCTGAATTCGACAGGTATAAGTATAGTAGAATTGTCATTGACTTTTATCTTCCTTCGTGGCCGAATGGGTTAGTCACTGTCTATATAAGCTTGCCGACCAGGGTTCGATTCCCGGCCGGAGCCAAGCTCTTGTCTTTGTGAGATTTCGCCTGGGGCTCTGATCCCGAGGTCGTTAAGAGAATCCAGACTTTAATATATCAAAATATATATGGCTTATTTGAATATGAAAAACACGTAAAAATGTGCAAAATTTATCATAAATTGAATGCCAAGCAACAAACTACCAATTAGCTACGATGGTGAAGATGGGTTGATTTCAATTCTAAGTACAAAATACCTGAATTCGACAGGTATAAGTATAGTAGAATTGTCATTGACTTTTATCTTCCTTCGTGGCCGAATGGGTTAGTCACTGTCTATATAAGCTTGCCGACCAGGGTTCGATTCCCGGCCGGAGCCAAGCTCTTGTCTTTGTGAGATTTCGCCTTGGGCTCTGATCCCGAGGTCGTTAAGAGAATCCAGACATTAATATATCAAAATATATATGGCTTATTTGAATATGAAAAACACGTAAAAATGTGCAAAATTTATCATAAATTGAATGCCAAGTAACAAACTACCAATTAGCTACGATGGTGAAGATGGGTTGATTTCAATTCTAAGTACAAAATACCTGAATTCGACAGGTATAAGTATAGTAGAATTGTCATTGACTTTTATCTTCCTTCGTGGCCGAATGGGTTAGTCACTGTCTATATAAGCTTGCCGACCAGGGTTCGATTCCCGGCCGGAGCCAAGCTCTTGTCTTTGTGAGATTTCGCCTGGGGCTCTGATCCCGAGGTCGTTAAGAGAATCCAGACATTAATATATCAAAATATATATGGCTTATTTGAATATGAAAAACACGTAAAAATGTGCAAAATTTATCATAAATTGAATGCCAAGTAACAAACTACCAATTAGCTACGATGGTGAAGATGGGTTGATTTCAATTCTAAGTACAAAATACCTGAATTCGACAGGTATAAGTATAGTAGAATTGTCATTGACTTTTATCTTCCTTCGTGGCCGAATGGGTTAGTCACTGTCTATATAAGCTTGCCGACCAGGGTTCGATTCCCGGCCGGAGCCAAGCTCTTGTCTTTGTGAGATTTCGCCTGGGGCTCTGATCCCGAGGTCGTTAAGAGAATCCAGACATTAATATATCAAAATATATATGGCTTATTTGAATATGAAAAACACGTAAAAATGTGCAAAATTTATCATAAATAGAATGCCAAGTAACAAACTACCAATTAGCTACGATGGTGAAGATGGGTTGATTTCAATTCTAAGTACAAAATACCTGAATTCGACAGGTATAAGTATAGTAGAATTGTCATTGACTTTTATCTTCCTTCGTGGCCGAATGGGTTAGTCACTGTCTATATAAGCTTGCCGACCAGGGTTCGATTCCCGGCCGGAGCCAAGCTCTTGTCTATGTGAGATTTCGCCTGGGGCTCTGATCCCGAGGTCGTTAAGAGAATCCAGACATTAATATATCAAAATATATATGGCTTATTTGAATATGAAAAACACGTAAAAATGTGCAAAATTTATCATAAATTGAATGCCAAGTAACAAACTACCAATTAGCTACGATGGTGAAGATGGGTTGATTTCAATTCTAAGTACAAAATACCTGAATTCGACAGGTATAAGTATAGTAGAATTGTCATTGACTTTTATCTTCCTTCGTGGCCGAATGGGTTAGTCACTGTCTATATAAGCTTGCCGACCAGGGTTCGATTCCCGGCCGGAGCCAAGCTCTTGTCTTTGTGAGATTTCGCCTGGGGCTCTGATCCCGAGGTCGTTAAGAGAATCCAGACATTAATATATCAAAATATATATGGCTTATTTGAATATGAAAAACACGTAAAAATGTGCAAAATTTATCATAAATTGAATGCCAAGTAACAAACTACCAATTAGCTACGATGGTGAAGATGGGTTGATTTCAATTCTAAGTACAAAATACCTGAATTCGACAGGTATAAGTATAGTAGAATTGTCATTGACTTTTATCTTCCTTCGTGGCCGAATGGGTTAGTCACTGTCTATATAAGCTTGCCGACCAGGGTTCGATTCCCGGCCGGAGCCAAGCTCTTGTCTTTGTGAGATTTCGCCTGGGGCTCTGATCCCGAGGTCGTTAAGAGAATCCAGACATTAATATATCAAAATATATATGGCTTATTTGAATATGAAAAACATGTAAAAATGTGCAAAATTTATCATATATATATATATATATATTATATATATATATATATATATATTTATATATATTTATATATATGTATATATAAATATATATTACTTACTAAGCTACAACCCTTGTTGGAAAAGCACATTTCTATGAGCCCAAGGGCTCCAACAAGGAAAATAGCCCAGTGAGGAAAGGAAACAAGGAAAAATGAAATTATTTAAAGAACAGCAACAACACCTAAAGAAATATTTCCTATATAAACTGGAAAAACTTTAACAAAACAAAAGGAAGAGAAATTAGATAGAATAGTGTGCCCTCGAGCAAGAGAACTCCAACCCAAGACAGTGAAAGACCATGGTACAGAGGCTGTGGCACTACCCAAGACTAGAGAACAATGTTTTGATTTTGGAGTGTCCTTCTCCTGGAAGAACTGCTTACCATGGTTAAAGAGTCTTTTCTACAGTCAAAAAGAGGAAAGTTACCACTGAACAATTACAGTGCAGTAGTTTACCCCTTGGGTGAATAAGAATTGTTTGGTAACCTCAGTGTTGTCATGGGTAACGTGTTTGAGGACAGAGGAAAATCTGTTAAGAATAGGCCAGACTATTCGGTGTATGTGTAGGCAAAGGGAAGGTGACCCGTTACCAGAGAGAAGGATCCAATGCAGTACTGTAT
>NC_090725.1:315160747-315165747 GCF_036898095.1 Palaemon carinicauda | reverse complement strand
TATATATATATATACATATATATATATATATATGTATATATATATATATATATATATATATATATATATATATATATATATATATATATATATATATATATAAGCTACATGCATTGTACATATTCTACCTAACATTCCTCATCTCTCTTATAAAAGAGACCTAAATTTCTAATTGCAGTCAAATTAAAATCCTCAGATTCCCAACATTTAGCGTTTATGGTCTCCGGGTACTAGTAAACATAATTATTATAATCATATAAAACCGTTTGAGTAAATAATGACATAATCGTGTATATCAAAGGTTAAAGGTGTCTGGTTTCTGTTCCAGTTTTATCAGAATAGATGCTCACCAGAACGTCAGCCGGGACATGTTCAACCACCCACTGTGGCGCCCAACTACAACAACGAGCTCCCAAGTAAACAGCTTAAACTCACGATCCCAGGTTGGGATCGATCTCCTGCCATGGGAGTGCAAGGCGAACACATTACCGCTGTACTAGCTAGCGGTAACTGGGATGTTTTCCAAACCTACCCTGGAATGGTATTAAACTAATCGAAAGCTCAGAAAAGAAGACAGGAGTTGTTAGGAGTTATGACCATAAGGTAATAAACCATAAGTCTGTAGAAAGATAATGCTACCAAACTGTGCTATGTTTGATTAAAGGATGCAAATTCCGCTCTTGAATGGCAGAGGCAAGGGACAGTGACATTGTCCTTTTAAGCAGGCCAATGCCCTAGAGACTGACAATATATACATATGATCAACACCAAAGCCCACTCTGTACCCAAGATAATGCCAAGGAGGGCCAGGCAATGGCTGCTGATGACTCAGCAGATAGAAATAGGCTTCCCCAAACGCCCCATCCTTAGCTCACAGGGAGGGTGAGGTTGTAGCGACCAATGGAACTAATGAGTTTGAGCGGGACTCGAACTCCAGTCTGACGATAACCAGGCCTCCACAACCCTAAAATATTTTTCAAAGCAAAGCATATACTATAGGGATTTGAAGAAAAAAGAATCCGGAAACAGATATGCACCATACAATGGATTTTCAAAAAATAAGATAAAATTTATTACAATGAATATACCCAAATATTAATGTCACCAACAATTCCAGATATTCCAATATTGGAATTCAGGACAAGAAGTATACCCGCGTTACGATGGCATTTACATCATTGGAAGAATTCCATTCATTATATATCACTTGAAGAGCCGTACACAGTTCTTGGACGAGTTTATGGTGGAGCAGAATCAACGTATCAGAAATTGGTGGTTAGTTCAGGGAAGAGAAATCAGATAGTGAATATTTGATGTGTAAAAAAGTTTATATACTCTGATAAGATTAATTATTCTGTTTAGATTTAACCTGTTCTACTAACTGGTTAGGGATTAATAGTTGAATAAGAACATTTTAGTGCAACGAAATGATGAAGACGGCTGTTTGCGAGTTCATGCGGATAAATTATTAACAAACAGTTAAATTTTTAAATGGATAAAACTCCATCCGCTTTACTGGATGCTGGTCAGGAAATCATAACCCCAACCCCCTCGAACAAACAACTCCCCCCCCCCCACACACACACACACAAACGAAAAAGCTGTAAACTTAAGTTAAAGTAATGCATATTACGCTTCTGACAAGGAATTAATGTTACAGCAAGTAGCAGAAACACTAAGAGGAGTTACGAGAAGTTACAAGGCTTTTGGATGTCTCAAAGACTTTTCAGTCCATCCGCAGAGACTCCATTTGCTCTAGGGTAGAGCGATTTAGTTTAAGCATTTAGAGAGTTCTTCTGATCTTGTCTAACTTATTCTTGAACTTGTTTACCGTGTTATTGTTTATTACATCGGCTGGAAGTCTATACAAAGCATTTTCTATTTTGTAAGTAAAGAAATTGCCACATTGAGTGGTGTTGTATATTTTCAATTCCCATTTGAATCAGTTATCTCTGGACTGATTTGTGCTAGTCGTGAATAGATCATTGCAATCTACATTTGCTATTCCTCTAAGAACGTTGAAGAGGAAGATATACTAACAACCCAATAACAAAGTCCGTCATAAAACAGAAAGATGAACTATGGCATGAGATAAAATAGTGTGGCCAAAATAATTTCATGTTTTGAACATAATTTCAAAATGTTACAAAAGAGAGAAAATGGAAGATCCTAAGTTCTCCTGCTTGAATGAACACTCAGGCTCACTATTCTTACTTGTTTCTTGAAGTTTTTATAGTTTATATACGAAAGATCTGTTTTTATGTTGTTACTGTTCTTAAAATATTTTGTTTCAATTTTTCATTATTTATCATGGAGCTCATTTATTTCTTTATTTCCTTTCCTTACTTGGCCATTTTCCCTGTTGGAGCCCTTGGGCTTTTAGCATCTTGCTTTTCCAATTAGGATTATAGCTCAGCTAGTAATAATAATAATAATAATAATAATAATAATGATAATAATAATAATAATAATAATAACAATAATAATAATAATTATATGTACATTTATTTCAAGAGGTTATTACTTAATGAATAATGAAATAACTTCCGGTAGTTAAATTGTAATCTATTATTCAGATACTAGTGATGAACAAAGTAGGTTTAGAACTGAATACCAAAAAGAATCACCTCATAAGAACTCTATTGCCATTTGAATTAAAATATCAATAGAGACAAAAGCTCTTTCACTGATAAGCTTCTTCGTAATACTAGATGTGCAGTTAATTATAATAGTCTGGCCTTCTCCATCAGAAGACTCAATACTAAAGAGTACTCTAGAAGTGTTAATTCAGTTGTGAACTAGTTATGGAATGATCTTCCTAATCTGATAGTTGAATCGTATCAAGCTCAAAAGTTCAAACTTGCAGCAAATGTTTCTATGTTGAACAGGCAGACCTGAGGCTTTTATAGTTTATATATGCAAGATTTGTTTGAACGTTGTTACTTTTAAATTATTATATTCTATTGTTCATTACTTCTCATATAGTTTATTTATTTCGTTATTTCCTATCCTCACTGAGCTATGTTTCCTTGATGGAGCCCTTGCGCTTATATCAGCTAGGATTGTAACCTAGCTAGCAGTAATAATAATAATAATAATAATAATAATAATAATAATAATAATAATAATAATAATAATAATAATAAACCAAAGCTGGGTACATTACACGTCAATTAGGAAATTGTAGCATCTGTAAACAAAGCCTTTACTGAGACTCAATGAAAGTTAATAAGATTCCCATGCAAGATTCCACATGGAAGCTCACGAGATCCAATCTCTTCAAATGTTGTTTGAAGACGACCATCACGAGCGACTGACTATCTGCTATTATAGTCACCACAAAGATTCCGGGCGAAATAAGCCCCACCCCCTGATGACTTCATAGCCAATCATGTTGTCTCCCACATTATCAGCAGTCACAATACTTCCCCTCACAAATTTTCAACTATACTAACTTATAATCACTTTAAGAAGATGTGTTGTGACCGCTGTTAATGCGGGAGACAACATGATTGGCTATGACGTCATCAGGGGCCGGGGCTTATTTCACCCGGAATTTCTGTGGCGACTATAGGTCAAATATAAACAATGATGATGCTTATATTAGTAGCTTTATTCCATTTGGTGACAGAGTTCCTATGATGATTCTTTATAGTATTTAGATTCAACCCATTATACAGTAACACTTGATTTTAGTTTACCCAATCATCTGTTGATGGCATGAATCTCAAGTAATTCTAAAAAATATATTTGTTTATATGCTGTGGGTTTTTTTTTCTATAATTCGTCGAAAAACAATTTTATTTCCATTTTTTATATTACTTTTTACAGATCGTTTATAGACTGTTATTTATAGTTATTATTTGTGGAACAGATTTTATGGCACCCTGGCGTAACAATAAGTTTCATTATATCAACTTTATCTACATAGATAATATCTAATGAGAAATTGCTTTTGAATAATCGAAATATCTTCATAAAAAATATTCCGTAGAAAGTTCTTCAAATTATAATAAATTGCAGTCAACTGAAATGCAGTCATTGTCAGTCCTCTTTCCAATAACATTTGGTATGAATCAGAATCCTTGGATTCACAACATCGAGCGTCCATTTGAGGAAATGATCGTGTATATGGTATGACAATGAAACAATATTCAACAGAATTTGTAGATTTGAGAACAAAGCCCTCAGAAGAGTATTGGGAGTTGAATGGCAGGACAGAATTAGATATGAAACTATAAGAGAGATAACTTGAGTGTAATATGTGGATGAAATCATGGTGAGGTGTAGATGGAGATGGTTTGGCCATGCTCTTCGCACTCCCCAAGAGAGATTAGTTCATCAAACTTTCAACTGGGTTCAACAAGGCAATAGAAGAGCTGGAAGACCCCAGGCCTACATGGCTGTGGACTATGAAGAATGAAGTGGGAGATGATGAATGGAGAAGTATTGATTTAATAGCTCAAGATAGAGACGACTGGCGAAATCCAATCGAGGCCCTTTGCGTCAATGGGCGTAGGAGATAATGATGATAAAGATAAAATCCGAAACCCAAGTTATTATTCATGGGCTTAAGTGCATCCAAGAAGATAATTCCCCGCCCCCTACATATTACATATCTCGTAATGTATCATTTTTACAGATCTATTTTCCAGTGAAATTTTCATATGTTGTTCCACCTTCCCAAACATAGAGCTCTAATACAATAACATCTCTGTTATGTTACGAGCTCTATACAAAAATCTATTCAAATATTCATTATCACAATCATCCTGTTCGTGCAATTGTGAATCCAAATCTTCTACCTCAAAACAAATCCAAAGAAAATTTATGTGGCATTGAGTTTAGTACAAAAACTGGTATGATTGTATTGTAGAGTTTCATAAGTCTGTCTTTGCTGACAAGGTTTCAAAGGTTTAAAGATTTATAGGCCACTCATGAGTAGCAGAGGAAAGGGATAGTGGCATTGCCCTAGCAAGCAGGACAATGCCCTAGAGACT
>NC_090725.1:315150747-315155747 GCF_036898095.1 Palaemon carinicauda | reverse complement strand
TGCTGATGGTGTTATTCTTAATAATTTACAAAATAAGCAAATTCTAATTCTGTGAAAGCTTATTATGTATATCCTTAGAAATCCGTATAACTAAGAAAAAAAATCTGATGATGATGAAATATAAAAACTGACTTATTAAACTTATAAGCCATAATTTTTTTTTCTTAAATTATGAAGGGTTAATTATTTCTCTCTTAAAAATTGAAATATTGGTATCAAAACCGTCTTTTACATTTCTAAAATTCAGAAGGGTCAATTGTTTCTCTATTGAAAATTAAAATATTGGTATCAATTGTCTTTCACATTTCTAAAATTCAGAAGGGTTAATTATTTCTCTTTAGAAAATGAAAATATTGGTATCAACTGTCTTTCTAATTTCTAAAATTCAGAAGGGTTAATTATTTCTCTATTGAAAATTAAAATATTGGTATCAACTCCTGGAGAAACAGAATGGGATTGGACTCTGAATTTAATCGGATTATTGAGGATAGTAAAAATGAGTTCAATTACTTTCCCATTTCACGTGGAAATAATTCGAGCAGTGCCAGAAATTTTGATGATTTTGCTTCAATCGATGTTCTTATTTTATAGTCTATTAATGTTTCCATCTTCCTTTGAGGATATTTACTTTCTGATTAACAGTTCTAGTAAAAATAAATCAGAATTTATTGCCAGTGTCAATACAAATGTATATTACCGTAATAGATGAAAGGATTTTATTATGATGGCTCTTTCAACGACTTTTTTAATAAACTACTATTAGTAATAATAAAGGTGTAGTAAGACGCCTTACTTTACTTATATGTAATAAAGTAAAAAGTGGAAGACTTCATATACATTTTTGGATTTATAAAAGTGAAAGCCTAAAACTTGATTTGTTAAGAACTTTGCAGTAATAAAAGTAAAATTATGATGAAACAAACCATTTTTTCCATTGAAGTTACATATGGCTGCCGCAGAGATTCTAGGCAAAATAAGACACGCCCCCTGATGACATCAAAGCCAATCATATTAGTATGTATCTTGACCGCTGCTAACGTGGGAGACAACGTGATTGGCTATGACGTCATCACGGATGGGGCTTATTTCACCCACAATCTTTGCAGCGACTATAGTTTTAGTAAAGAATAGAGTTGAATAGATGGAATATTCACTATGCTACAAAGCTCAATCTTTTCGTTTACAAAATCCAATTGTTGATGGGTCAGTGTTCTTTTAAAAACAGAACACTTACGCTTTCATTGGAATATTGAATATCTAGTCGCTCGCTTGAATAATCAAGCTTCTAGACTTTTTGTGAAATCTATACTATGCTTGACAATCGTTGAGCTGTATTCATTAATTTTCCCTGCTGCTTTACTTTAACACTATATCTTCATGTGTTACTGAAAATTATTGGAAATTCCTCTTACTACATTTCGGAAAGAATCTTTACTTAAAACCTTTATACAAAAGGTGAAGTGGGTGTGAATGACCGTAAATAAAATGAGAAAGTCATGAATATCACTGAATGGTATTTGTATTAAGATCCATAGCAAGGAAAGGGCAAGAAATGGACCATGATATGAAAGAGTAAAAAGAAGGTTAGCATGGTCAGATTAAATAAATTTCCATTGCCTATTGCCTTCGAAAAAAATGAAAAGAGGATGGTAACAAGAATAACAAGCAAATATTCCATTGGTTTAAAAAAAAAATAGAGATAAATAGAAAAATAAAACTCTTTAAAAGCGAATGATGATGAAGTATTTAATGTGCCTGTTGTTCTTCTGTTGAAAGTTTTTAGTTATTTCTTGCAGACTTTAAATTTCTTCATATAAAAGAAAAACATTTTCTTTTATCTTATATTCATAATGAGCGGAATCATAATCTTATGATATATGAGATCGCTGTTAATGGCATAACTATACTTAGAGGCAAACTAGAAAACTATTTCAGTCTTCAGATATCTCTTTGACAATCATTATCATATCAATGATGCAGGCTTTATGATCTGGTGGGGTATACTGTATGTAATATTGCGAACTGGATTTGACATCTTTCTTCTATCTTTGCATACCAAGTTTTGCCAACGTCCTTTTTTTTACGCTCTATCAGTGGTGATCATCTATATCTCACTTTCATTCAACCAAGACATTTTCAAAGTTTAGCAGTTTTTACTTTAATTCAAAATCATATTTCTTTTTGTAGGAAATTATGGTGTCTTAACTTTTTAAGAAAGAAAGATCTTGCCAAGCTATCATCGCATTACAATTGTACACTAGAACTAGAAGAATATGATTGAATAATTTATTGATAAATTCCCATATATCTGCAGTTAATTAAATTATAGAAAAAAATTAGCAAATCATTGAAATTTTTCCATATATATTCAACTAAGTGTCCCCACAGTAACAGCTCAAAAATATATCTTTGAAAAATAAATGAAAACCTAAAAAGTTTCTCGCATTCTCAACACTTCTTCCTTAAAATATTCTTGGCAGCCACGTTACCTCTTTAATACAAAAGCCCTACCTAAATCATGAATGAGTTTTTCATGCATATTTCATGACATTTCCCTTGTTACCGAAAGTTGGAAACGTGTAGCAAATGCTAGACTTTCTTCGTATAACATGAAAAAAATATTCGGGTAGATATAATCGTATTTCATCAGTCTATAAAGATCGTATGCATATATAAACATACCTGAAATTTATATATCTTCCCTATACAATAAAGATCAAGTGTCAGGGTAATATATATATATATATATATATATATATATATATATATATATATATATATATATATATATTTATATGTACAAAGCTGTCAGAGTTTCTCTTAAAAAGAGAAAATGAGACTAGAGAACGCCTGGCTGCGTCTATGTCTCTTCAAACAGGGCTAGAGACGATGGCTAGCATTCCTGATACCCCAGACATGTACATGGTCTTTGCCAAGGCTCACTTGGCTACAGTAACTAAAGACCTGTACAACTTTATCAGAGCTAGGACGGCCTGGAGAGAGTTCGTGTTTGCTTCCGCCTCCGTAAAACATGAACCCAGGAAGCTGATAGCTTTTAATATCTGGGGAAAAGACCTCTTTCCTAGTGATGTGGTCATAGAGGTCGTAGATAAGGCTACCTCGGAGAATATGAATCTTCTCTCCAAGTGGGGCTTGTCCTCAAAGAGGAAATCTTCCGCTGAAGGAGGTCCCAAGCCGAAGAACAAGTCTGAGCGACCTCGGTTGCCCTCTCATCCAAGACAGCAACAGCAACAGCTTCCTGTGGCCACGGTGTCCCACACAGTGGCACAACCCACCACCACCTTTTAATTGGTGCCCCAAACACTGGCGACACAGTCACCAGCCTTCACCCCAGCTTTTGAAAGGCAATCGGCTTCCTTTAAGCCAAAGTCTCGAGGCTCCTTTCGGGGCTCCTCTAGACGCCCCTTCAGAGGAAGAGGCTACAAGGGTGGACGTGGCCAAGGAGGTAAATCCTCCAGCCAGCACTCAAAGTGAGATGCTGCCGGTAGGAGGGAGACTTCTCCATTTTCAGGATCGGTGGACCTTCGATCCTTGGGCCCACAGCCTGATCAAGATGGGACTAGGGTGGGGTTGGAACTCAACTCCACCAAGCTTTCCTCATTTCTTCCAACCCTCAACCCCGGTTTTGGAAGAATATGTTCAGGAATTACTGGACAAGAAAGTAATACGGAAAGCAAAGTCCATCAAGTTTCAAGGAAGGCTATTTTGTGTTCCGAAAAAGGATTCGGAAAAGCTCAGGGTCATTCTGGACTTATCCCCACTCAACAAGTTCATTGTGATCTACAAGTTCAGAATGCTGACGCTTCAACACATAAGGACTCTTCTGCCCAAGAGGGCATACACAGTCTCCATAGACATGACGGATGCGTACTGGCATGTACCAATCAACCGTCAGGTTTCCCCCTACCTAAGGTTCAAGGTCCAGAGAAGAAGATATGTCTTCAGAGCCATGCCCTTCGGTTTGAGCATCGCACCGAGAATATTCACAAAGCTTGCGAACGCAGTTACTCGACAACTACGCCTCAAGGGTGTTTAGGTAATGGCCTACCTGGACGACTGGCTGGTGTGGGCAGCATCCAAGGAAGAATGCATGCAAGACTCCATAAAAGTGATCCAGTTCCTAGAGTATATAGGATTCAAGATAAACTCGAAGAAGTCTTGGCTGTCTCCAGCTCAAAAGTTCCAGTGGTTGGGAATTCACTGGGTCTTACAGTCACATTGCCTCTCGTTGCCGATGGCAAAGAGAAAGGAGATAGAAGGGGCCATCAAGTCTTCTTCAATCTCGAAGAATATCAAGAAGACAACCGGAGAGAGTGTTGGGGTCTCTCCAGTTTGCCTCTTTGACGGACCCACTTTTGAGAGCACAATTAAAAGATGCATCAGGGATCTGGAGAAAATTCGCTTACAACGATCGAAGAGATCTACAAAGACCACTACCAAGTCGTCTACGATCGATTCTCAAGCCATGGTCGGAAGTGAAGAACTTAAGAAGAAAAGTACCCTTGCAACCACCCCCTCCTGTAGTCACCGTCCATACGGATGCCTCGAAGGAAGGATGGGGGGGTCATTCTCATCATCGAAAGGTACAGGGAACTTGGTCCCCTCTCTTCAAGTCCTTCCACATCAATTACCTGGAAGCCATGACAGTGTTTCTTTCCCTGAAGAAACTGAAACTTCGCCGCTCAATCCACATTCGTCTGGTTCTAGACAGCGAAGTGGTTATGAGATGCATAAATTGACAAGGTTCGAGATCCCCTCAGTTAAATCATGTGATACTAGCAATCTTTCATCTGTCCAAGAAGATGAGATGGCACTTATCAGCAGTCTACCTTCAAGGATTTCGCAATGTGACAGCGGACGCTCTATCCAGGTTCAACCCGATAGAGTTCGAATAGTCCCGAGACGCAGGATCATTCCCGTTCATATTGAGCAAAGTCCCAGGATTACAAGTAGATCTCTTCGCAATGAGCGACAACAAG
>NC_090725.1:315130747-315138247 GCF_036898095.1 Palaemon carinicauda | reverse complement strand
TATGTCAACATCAATAGTATTGAATAATCAATTTAATGTTTTATCAGATAATTGTGAGACAATAAATTTTCCTATGAAACACACGGCCGAATTAAGTAAAACAGTGCATGCTCCCGTAGATTTGCAACGAATTCATACAATAATAAGCCAAAATGAGTTACGGCCAACCTTATATGCTGTAAATTTAGAACACAAATCCTTTACGTTATTTTTTGACTCTGGTAGTCCACGTAATATTATGGATTTGAAGACGCATCATTTGTTGTTTTCGAACTTTCCGATTGAAAAATCAGGAATCAGACTTTCAGGTATAGGAAATAATGAATTAAACGTCATAGGCATAACTCATATTCAGTTCAGAGTCGGTAATCGCACGTTTGCCGATACATTTGTTGTTGTGAAAAACATTAATATGTATCCAGCTGTAATTATAGGATACCCATCTATGGGAAATCAAAACATTATCTTAGCTCCTGCAAAGCACGGCGTGTATATCAAAGGGAAATTCTATAAGTCTTCTAATACTTTAAAGTCAGTTTTGGATAAAAAGGAGACGACAAATGTAACCGTAACGTACGTTGAAGAACCAATAACTTGTCTCACTAATAAAGAAATAATACACGCGACCCAGCAGAATTCTCGTTCACCCGTAATATCATCTTGCACGCAATATATCGAACCAAACATACCTTCGAATTTAATAGTGCAAATAAAGAAAACACTACCGGGATCTGAAATATTAATCCTTTCCGATACTTTGAAAACCAACGGATTGTCTGTCACACAAGCTATTTATACAGTAGGCTCACATCAGCAATGTAATATCGAAGTCTGTAATCATTTAAATAACACTTTAGTAATTCACAAAAATCAACATATCTTGGATGTAGAAGTTTATAAACATCGTATTCTTACCGTTGCTGAAATCAATCACTCTAAATCAGTTGCGGATGAATCCCTTTTACGATCTATTAAAAATAAAATCAGTAAGGACATTCAAGACGAAGAAATTCAGCAGAAAATTTTTGAACTTTTAAATAAATATACAGATGTCTTTTCCACTACGGATGGATCCTTAGGGAAAACAGATGTGATCGAGCATCAAATAAGGTTAAAAGACAAACAGAAAATTATATATGTACCCTCGTACAGACTCCCTATGAAATTCCAGAATGAAATAAATGATGAAGTAGGTAAAATGTTAGAGGAAGGAGTCATTAGAAAATCAAATAGCCCTTATAATTTTCCTTTAATAGTTGTACCGAAAAAAGATCGAACATGGCGTATCTGCGTCGACTTTCGTCGTCTAAACGAGGAAACGATCCCTGATCGATTCCCAGTGCCATGTACTGACGATATTTTGTCTTTGTTAGGTCAGAATAAATATTTTACCAGTTTGGACTTACTTAAAGGCTTTCACCAGATATCATTAGAAGAAGATAGTATCCCATACACAGCCTTCAGCACAGCCAGGGGACATTATGAATTTTTACGGATGCCTTTTGGTTTACGTTGTGCTCCTATAACATTTACAAGAATGATTAACATAGTGTTTGGAGACTTGTTAGGGGATATATTGCATGCCTATATGGATGATCTTGTAATCTTTTCCAACACCTTAGAGGAACATCTACGTAAGTTAGAACTAGTACTACAGAGATTAAGACAACATAACTTAAGGGTAAAGATTAGTAAGTGTGAATTTTTCAAAACAGAATTGATATATTTGGGTTTCATGGTGTCAAGCCAAGGTCTTAAAGTAGTCCATGATAAGGTGTCGGCTATACGTAATTTTCCCATACCTACTAATGTCAAGGGAATACAGCAATTTCTGGGTTGTAGTGGATATTACAGGCGTTTTATACGCAACTATTCAATAATAGCCGCTCCTTTAACTGATCTTACGAAGAAGGGCGTAGATTTCATATGGTCTGAGCAACATCAACAGGCGTTTAATACTTTGAAAGATGAACTGTGTAGTTCTCCTATCTTAAAATTTCCTGACTTCGGTAAGGAATTCTTCATTGCAACAGACGCCTCAGACTTAGGAGTAGGAGGGGTATTGCTTCAGCAATATGATAAACAGTTTTTCCCGATAGCTTTCTATTCTCGAAAATTGAGAACTTCCGAAAGTAAGTATGCAGTAATAGACAAGGAAGGACTAGCTATTGTTAATTCGCTAGTGCATTTTAAGTTCATAATTTACGGTTATCCCGTTAAGGTTCTTACTGACCATAAACCACTAACAGAGTTCTTTAAAGGCTTCAATCACAGCCCTAAACGAACTCGGTGGCATTTAATCATTCAAGATTTTGGCGCAAGAATCGGGTATTTACCTGGGAAAGCAAATATCATTGCGGATGCATTATCACGCAACCCCGTGTCATCTTGTACGGAGTCTTTAGCTGAATTAATAGATATATCAACATCCATGCTATTGTAAAAACAATATCTGAACAAGAAGATTTAGGCTGGAGTGCTGAATTGTTACAGACTGAGCAAAGAAAAGATCAGAAAATAGAAACAATTATAAATGCTTTGAAAGGCAATCATAAAGAAAAAGAATATATAAAGTATAAGCAGCAGAATTATGTAATCAAAGATAATATTCTGTGTAGGACTGTGACAAGGAAAACCCGCAATACACCACATGTAACTAACGACCAGGTAGTAGTACCAAACTCACTTGTTTCCACTGTCCTGAATTGGTTGCATTCAAATCCATTACATGGACACCCTGGGTTCTCATTAATGTCACAGAAAGCCAAATCATTGTTTTATTGGCATACAATGCTTACAGATATAAAAAGACACATAGCTAATTGTCGCACATGTCAGGAAAACAAAGGGCATACGAAAACACCTGTTAGCTTAGGAACTTATCCTGTTCCCAATCAACCCTTTGAAAGAATACATTTAGATTTGTTAACAGGATTTTACGAGTCAGACAGAGGGAATAAGCACCTCTTAGTAATTATAGATGCTTTAACTCGATATACAGAACTAATAGCGCTTAAAACTAAAACTGCGATTGAATGCGCTAGGAAGTTTTACGAGTGTTACATTTGTAAACATGGAATTCCACACATGATAATCTCAGACTCGGGTGGTGAATTTAATAATCACTTTCTTATCTCATTGTGTGAATTCCTCAACATAAAGAAGGTTAATACCATGATATATCACCCAGAGTCGAATGGGCTAGTGGAAAGAGCAAATAGGAAGATATTAAATATATTAAGGGTAACACTAGGGGGATCAGACCCCAACTGGGATATTGCAATACCGGCGGCACTGAGTACTCTGAATCATTCATATCATATATCAATTAAAATGTCACCGCATGAAGCATTGTATGGTACCCCAGTTAGAACACCTTTCCATGTATTAACGCCTACAACTAATCTATCAAATATATATATATATATATATATATATATATATATATATGTATATATATATATATATATATATATATATATATATATATATATATATATTTATATATATATATATATATATATATATATATATATATATATATATATATATATATATATATATATATATATGTATATTTAAGATCAGCGCCCAAGGCCCTCTCCACCCAAGTTAGGACCAGGGAGTTTCAAGCAATAGCTGCTGACGAATCATCGGATAGATTTATAGGCTTCCCCAAACCCCATCCCATTTCTTATATACCTTCCTTAGACAAGGGTGGTGAAGTTTCAGCAAGCAAAGAAAAACACGGGTGTAAGCGGCACTCGAACCTAAGTCTGGCGATCGCCTGGCAAGGACGTTACCAACAGGCCACCACAAATATAATTTCTTGTTTACTGGTAATTTCTTCATTCCTAGTTGATGATTTTTTTGCAAAAGGTTTTCCAGTGGGGTCATTCAATCCTTCCAGCTTCCTCCAGCAAACTTCCCGAAAGTGGATGTTTAATCTCCTTGAGTAAACATCTGTTTGAATCTCATTCAAAGTCGCAGTCAAGTTTATGAAGTCGTCACAAACCACCTCATGAAGTAGGCAATTTGTGTCTTTGGTGAAAGATTGGGGCTGTAGCTCAATATCATAGTAAGGTAATAGTGTTATACTTAAAGAAAAAAAAATCATAATTTTTTTTCCGGGGTGGGATGATTCCTGACGCTGGAAAAAATATCCATTTGGCATCAAGGGTAATAACAAAAAGCTTTTTTTCTTTAATTATCTCATAAGGTTGATAACAAATTGACTCTTCTTTTAAAAATTCATTTAGGGCAATCGCAAAACGCCTCTTTATTTTTTTTTTTTTGGGGGGGGGGTATTTAGTGAAGGCAATAATAAAAGGCCTGAGGGTAATCGCAAAATGCCTCTTTATTTTTTAATATTCAATGAAGGTAATAAGAGGCCTTTTTTAAAATATTCAATAAGGGTAATAACAAAGAGCCTTTTTAAAATATCTATAAAAGGTAGTAATTAAACACCACTTCCTCAAAAAATAAAGATATAAATATTTCAGCGTCGTTAAAAAAAAAAAAAAAAAAAAGGTGGTAAACAAACCACTGAGTTTTAGTTGATACGAATTTCAATTTGAAACTATTGTTTTTACATTCTCAATGGTCCATGATCTTTTAGATTTTGTATTCTTTTATTGTTTCATTAATTGAACATTTTCAAAAGTACTTCAGATGGGGAATTTTATATTTTTAGCTGATACGAATTTCATATTGAAACTTTATTTGTTTTCTTCATATTTCTAATGGACCTTGATCTTTTATATTTTTTAACCTTTTAATGTTTTATTAGTTGAAGATTTTCCAAAGTACTTAAGATGGCCACTTGTATATCATTATATATCCATATGTTTATCGCAAGAAATGTTTGGTTTGGTTTCATAAATTCATAAGGTCCTTTTAATGATAATGTTGATGCTTAGACAATCAAATGATTGAACATAGAATGTTTAATCAATTATTATTTCTCATTTACCAATCATAAAATCATCATAAGGTCCTTTTAATGATAATGTTTATGCTTAGACAATCAAATAATTGGAGATCGAATGTTTAATCAATTAATATTTCTTATTTACCAATAGTATAATCATCCCAAACAGGTTGGTAAATTTTAAAATGAAATTTATATTAAATCTATTCTTATTAATTCTTTTTTATCTAAATTTTTGTCTATAATTTTTTTTTGAGGGAGGTGGATAAATTTTTGAATGAAATTCAACTTAAATCTATTCTCAATAATTCTTTTTAATCTAAATTGTTGTCTATCTTTTTTTTTTTTGAGGGGGGTGGATAAATTTCTAAATAAAATTTAACTTAAATCTAGTCTGAATATTTTTTTTTTAATCTAAATTTTCGTCTATCATTTTTTTAGGGAAGTGGATTAATTTTTAAATAAAATTTATCTTAAATCTATGCTTAATTCTTTTTAATCTAAATTTGTGTCTATCATTTTTGAGGGGTAAAAGTTGTCCCTAACACCTAATTTAGGAACACCTTTCTAAAATGTATTTGAGGTCTCGCAGTGAGAAGCGTTTGGAACCCTCGTTCCCACCAAAGATTTTAGAATATTTTTGGCAAAGGATTTTGGAAGCGTCCTTTAGTACACTCTCTTACGAGGTCGTCTGGCGTACGATTTCGTGCGCGTTCTTTCTTAAACGAAGTTATGGTCTTCATTTTTGTGGAGTATTTAAGCTACGTACATATTAATTTTTATGCGCGTTTAGACCATTAGCCTATATAGACATGAGCTATGTATATTTGTTTTTTTATTTAGGACTGCAATTGCTTGATCTTTATTTTGCTTTTCATCCAAATAATAATAATAAGACACTCATTCTTAAACGAAGTTATGGTCTTCATTTTTGTGGAGTATTTAAGCTCCGTCCATATTACTTTTTAGGCGCGTTTAGACCATCATATAGACATGAGCTTTGTATATTTGTTTTTTTTTATGTAGGACTGCAATTGCACGGTTTTAATTTTGCCTTTCATCCAAAAATAATTCGAGATACTCAGAAGATTGATAAATAATCTTTTCCTGGAGCATAGTTGCTCAAACTACATTATAATACTCGCTAGGGTTGTGGTGGCCAGTTGGTAACGACCTAGCCTGGTGATCGTCAACCTGGGGTTCGATTCCAAAACAAACTCGTTATTTCCTTTGGTCGCTGTAACCTCACCCTCCTTGTGAGCCAAGGTTGAGGGGTTTGGGGAAGCCTTTAAGTCTACCAGCTGAATCATCAGCAGCCATTACCCGGCCATACCTGGTCATAACTTGGGTGGAGAGGAGACTGGGGTGCTGATCATATGTATATATGGTCAGTCTCTAGAGCATTGTACTGCTTGCTAGGGCAATGCCCCTATCCCTTGCCTCTGCCATTCATGAGCGGCAAAGGAGAAAAAAGAAGAGAGCAACGTGGATTCTAAGTTATGGGTAAAATTTAAAATTGTTTTGTTATAACCCAATCTCTAAATTATCTTGGTAAATATCTGCAATGAAGATTTTGGATCTAATACGTTTGTTAATTTTCAAAAATAAATCCAAGTCAACTTTGCATTTTTGTATTAAATAATCATCTCTTTGAACTAAGTTAACAAAGGAGTGTAATCCCTCAGAAAATTTACTGATTATTGACTCATTAATCTCTCTTGGCACATTTGCTTTTCAATTTCTTATTTTCCCTACCACACAATATATATATATATATATATATATATATATATATATATATATATGTATGTATATATATATATATATATATATATATATATATATATATATATATATATATATAGGCTGTGACTTTCCTTTTTTATATTATGTTAATGTCGCAAAAAAAAATTGTCAGAAACACTACGTGTACCTAATTATTCACCACTTTAAATATTTTTAATCATTGTTATGAGAGATACCCCAAGTTTTGTTGAACTATATGCAAACTTTGCATTATTCATTTTGTTTAATAACCTTCTCTTTAATCAAAGAATTCTTATGTAACATACTGATATGTTAAATTTGTCACTTAACTTGGGTTTTAAAAGGAATAACTTTTCATTTTATATATGTTATTTTTGATACACAGATTTGATAATATTGGTATGTACTCGACTTTTATGAGTAACTACCTGGCTTTTACTTCTGTAAAAGTTGTAATCCCAAGCTATGCTTTCTTTCGAGGTGCAGTTATAATTTGGTAATTTCAACTTATAGTATCTATTCATTCCTTGTCATTCCCTTTGCCTAAAAGGTTTAAAGGCCGCTCTTGAATGGCAGAGGCAAATGACAGGGACATTGTCCTATAAAGCAGAACAATGCCCTAGAGATTAACCATATATACATATCATCAGCGTCCAAAGCCCCTCTCCATCCAAGCTGGGACCAAGGAGAACCAGACAATGGCTCAGTAGGTAGACTTATAGGCTCCCCAATCCTACCACCCATCATTATCTCACAAGGATGGTAAGGTTTCACCTAGTAAAGGAACTAATGAATTTGAGAGG
>NC_090725.1:315063247-315125747 GCF_036898095.1 Palaemon carinicauda | reverse complement strand
ATCCTTAAGCAGTAATTAAGCTGAATAAACTGCAGTTTAAGCTGATTTTACTATGTTTAACGGTATATCCAACCATATAACCATTAATTCGTCGTTGACATAATAGAGGACTGGAATATTAGGGACTTTCTATCACATACAAGTACTTTGTTTACAAGTCCAGTGTTGCCATATGGGTTAGTCTAAATTCTCCTCTGAGTGAAGGGGGCAGCTGTCCGTGCCTAGAAAGAAATAATAACAGATTAAGGCACATTTTAGGGGACACAGAGGGCTATAAAAAAATAGAGTGTTTCATAACAATCAACCCACAAAGCTTTCTTCGACACAAACCATCCATTATTTCAGTGCATACACATAAAATATTATTTCTGACTTGATTACGGTTTCACTGTAAATTTCACCAGCCTAGAGATTAATTCAACTAAAGTCCCAACAGATAATCGGATTTTGGAAAAATATTTCGGTATGGTATTTGGCTAAATATTATATAACCTATACTACAACGTGTGAAAATATAATACATTAAATTGCCTAATAAATCATGAAATTAAAAAAACTATTAATTTTCATAGGTTATTTATGCATTATTTATACTCATCACTCTACACTGGAAAGACCATTATTTTTTCCTGGATTTTTTACCGGGACATTGTTTTCATGAAGACATACTTAGCTTTTAGAATGTTTTTGTTAGTGTTATTTATACTCATTACTCAACTCTTGAAAAACCCTTATTTTTTCCTGATTTTTACCAGGACATTGTTTTCAAGAAGACATAATTAGTTATCTTTTAGAATATTCACGTCGATGTGTTTGGCCTCATTTTACCTTATCATTCTTTCTCTCAAGCTTTTCTTCTTCTTTACGTCTTAGAGCATCCCTTCCAATCAATATATTAACAGTGGTTTTGACTTTTAGCTTCATTGGTATTTTCTTATCATATACCAAAGGCCCTACCTGCCTCCACATCTTCAATATTGCTTCCATCCTATTCTCAACTTCACCTTCACATCCTACCTCCTGACTTGTAGTAGATCCAAAGTATCTAAATTATTCTACCAGTTTTATAACTGGGCCTCTAATTTCATGTACTGTTATCCTGTCGCTACCTTCCTCACTGTCTTGGATTAGAGTTCTCTTGCTTGAGGGCATACTCGGGCACACTATTCTATCTAAATCCACTTCCAGTTGTTTTGTTAAAGTTTATATAGTTTATATAGGAGATATCTATTTTAATGCTATTACTCTTCTTAAAATATTTTATTTTTCCTTTTTTTTCTTTCCTCACTGGGCTATTGTCCCTGTTGGATCCCCTGGCCTTATAGCATCCTTCTTTTGCAACTAGGATTGTAGCTTAGCAAGTAATGATAATAATAATAATATCCTCAGTCATATCCCCATTTACTCTCAAGCCACCCCTGTACAAAGTCTCCTGTCCCTCTACAACCTTCCACTATAGGTCTTCCTCCTTTTCAGCGGTAATTACCAAATTAATCCTCTTTCAATGGAACATAGTTTTCCATGCATGGCATCAAGTGCAACTTGGTTCCAGTTCTGAGGCTGCTCATCTGAAACAGAGATGGTGGACAGTGTACCACCCGTGTGTCACACGATCGTACATAGTAACGACATTTCTCTTTTTTGTATATATTATCCTTTGTATCTTCGCTCTCCCCTCGCACTGACAGCCACTTGCATCAACCTGTCTGCCTCTTCCTCATTGTTAACTGTTAAGAGAACCGGTTGCCGGTTGGACAAAAAATAGCATGTTGTATTTTGTGACCTTCTTGCCGGGACCTAGTGTGTATATATACTCGATGTGTCTGTAATAAAATATTCAGTTGCTTTCATCTCGCCTTTGAGTCACAACCTACTCTTGGCCCGTCACAATAGGCTTGGTTTTCATCTGCAGATGGTAACTCCCACAACACTTAAATTTGTTTCTCTTCATTCAACATATCCATGACTATCATAAATAAAACAGGGCTACAAAGGATTCTGTTTCCCCAACAGATAGTATTACTTTTGTTCTTGTTTTTTTTACATCATCTCAACAATTCTGACCAACTTCTCTGGGACTATTCTCTTCCTCTAGCACCAAATCATTACTTCTTTTGATATTCTGTCATATCTACTAAAGCACAGAAGAGCTTCTGGTGTCCATCTAGGCTCTTTTCTTATAGCTGCACTACTATAAAGAGGGTATCCACATTTCTTTTTCCCATTTTGTACCCATAAAAATTGAATGTACAATCCTTCTCCCCTTCACGAATCCATACAAAAAACCAAAACATTTGCTGCAAGCTTGGACTTCAGAAGTTCAGTAGCAGTTAAGAAGTCATTAACATACCAAGATTTATTTTTCTTTAAATCAAAGGCAATTATTTACATTATTGATATACAGGTCTCCAAACTGCAGAAGACAACGGGACCTTGAAGTTTTTACGAGTTAAAATGCATGATAAATACAACTACTGTTACACGTCTTCTATAGTCACCACAGAGATTCAGGGTGAAATAAGTCCCACACCCTGATGAAGTCACTGCCAATCACGTTGTCTCCCACGTTAGCAGCAATCACAATATATCCCCTCGCAAATTAAAATTCTACAAACTTATAATCACTTTAAGGGATGTTTTGTGACGGCTGTTAATGGGCGGGACATGATTGGCTATGATGTCATCAGTGGGTGGGACTTATTTTACCTGGATCTCTTCGTCGACTATAGTGGTCATGAACCTGATGTCCTAAATTCGATTCAAAGCCCTCCGATTTGAAACCGGATGAACCCGGACATGATGCAACCTCTATAAGAGACCTGGCATCTGTTGATCAAGCAATGCGTATGAATAAAGAATCTAGCCCGAAAATGAAGTGTATGGTATCAATATTAGTTGAATAAATGACCAGTTTTGTCAGTGTATGATGTCCTGAATAATGTCATCTAATAGAATGTATAGACCCTCTGAAATGATGAAAACCAAGTCCCAGTTTGGAGTAGTCAAAGGCTACTTGAGATAAGAAACAACAGTTTCCCATAGAAGTCAGATTGGAACCTCGACGCATCTCTTTAAAGTGATTATGACTTAACATATCATGAAATATGTAAGGTGATGTACTGTGACCACTGCTAATGTGGGAGACAACGTGATTGGCTATGATGTCATCAGGGGGTGGGGCTTATTTGACCAGGAATCTTTGCGCCAACTGTAGTTTCGCTTATATACGCTACACTTTCAGAATACAGTATAATCATGAATCAACGGAGATACCTTTTGATCAAATGTAAATTAAATTATGGGGTACCTCTCTGATAACTCATGCACGTTCCAAATGTAATGGGTATTTACTTTACACGTTCACCCCAGAAAAATTTATTTGGAACAACAATAAATGGACACTTCATTTAATTTAAGAAACACCTACAGATGAGGAGGGAAAATATTAAATGTAACTTGATACGAAATCATTTGATTTTCTGTTTAAAGCAAATAAAAATATTGACAAATAACTCAAAAAGGAAATGCCTTGCTTCTTGACATTAATAGTAGGTGAAATTTCCAATTCTAGCAAGAATAATGAATGAATGAATGATCTGATGTTCTCTGGCATCCTGACATCGAAGGTCATTGACGCCGATATCGTTTATTATAAATAAAGATTAAAAGAATATTCATTTGAAACAAGAGAAGTAAAAATGATATAGAAATTAAATAGCATTATGAAGACCTGCTTTTGATGTAAATTTAAAAATATAACTAGCATTGCACGACACACCAATTCCAAGAATGTTGGCAAGGATGAACCTGCCATCTTTACAAGGATTCAAGGGAAAAAAAAACATAGATAAATAAAGAAAATCAATAACATTGATTATAATACTATCTAATAAAACTCTAATATATCAGAAATTAGAACCGGCGAAAGACGGAATGAATGTTAGATATCCCGCCCTGGATAAAGGACCATTAACAGCAATGCCTGGCTCCTATTGCAACATAACAAGCACACGTTCTCGGATAGTCGCATATATCTCACATTATCGGGTTTCGGGGACGGACGCAAAATACTTCCAGGATTTTTAGAAGAAAAATGTCTCCCTGGACAAGAAAATTCCTTTAAAGTGAGTTTTACACAATGCAAATTAGTAAAGGATGGGAGAGAGAGAGAGAGAGAGAGAGAGAGAGAGAGAGAGAGAGAGGAGAGAGAGAGAGAGAGAGAGAGAGAGATGGAAGAGATATTCTGAGAGAGAGAGAGAGAGAGAGAGAGAGAGAGAGAGAGAGAGAGAGAGAGAGAGAGAGAGAGAGAGAGAGAAGAGAGATGGAAGAGATATTCTGAGAGAGAGAGAGAGAGAGGAGAGAGAGAGAGAGAGAGAGAGAGAGAGAGAGAGAGAGAGAGATTCTTATATAGAAACATAGGCTAGAATAGACAATCTGGGAGAGAGAGAGAGAGAGAGAGGAGAGAGAGAGAGAGAGAGAGAGAGAGAGAGAGAGAGAGAGAGAGAGAGAAGGAAAGCTTTCATTACATTCTTTTACATTCTTGGGACGTAATGTGGTCTGAGTGGGTCTGAATTCAATTTGGCTAAGTCTTCTCCTCTCGCCTCTCGTTTTAATACAACTCAGAAAAGAGATTTTTGCTTTAGCAGAGTTTAGGTGACAGTAAGAGTTCTTTCTCTTCGTTGAGGGAGGAAATAGGCCAAAACTTGCAAAATACAGAAGATTATTGTAAAAAAAAAAATATATTTTCGAAACAAATGTCTTAAAAATTATATCTTGTACAAAAGATTATCGTAAATAAAAATATTTTGAAAACATAAATGTCTTGAAAATTACATCATGTATAAGAGATTATTGTAAAAAAAAAATATATTTTGGAAACATAAACATCATGAGAACTAAATCATGTATAAAAGATTTTCGAATAGGATGTTAATTTTTTGGAAACCTGTCTTAAAAATTATGTCATTTTCAAAAGGTCATTGAAATGGGTTTCCAATATTTTTGATACATGAATGTCTTAATATTATAATTACAAAAGATTATCGAAAATAGTTTCTAATATTTTAATATTTTGGAAACATAGATCTCTTAAGAATTATATCATATGAGAAAAGAATATTTTATAAATATCTAACTTTATATTAATGAAATTATGTTAACTATTATGCAGAAGGCTAACTAGGTTAACACTCAAATAATCTGAAACTGTCTCTTGGGCTTCAGAGAGCCGGGAACTATAAGAACAAAATTAATGTGCAATGTAGGAATTTCCTTAAAAACAATTAATTTATTTCTAAACCACAATATACTCTGGAGCGTAGTAATAGTATATGTGATCACATGAAACTTGAAATTACCCATAATATATATATATATATATATATATATATATATATATATATATATATATATATATATATATATATATATACATATATATATATATATATATATATATATATATATATATATATATATATATATGTATATATATACACATATATGCAGAAGAACCACAGGGAAAATGAAAATACAGAATATACACTTGAGTCCTGACTAGTTTCGTGATACTTCCTCAGAGGACTGATTTATTGAGAGAGGTTTCTTACATTTTATACGGAAAGCAAAAGTACGAACATATATATAGAGATTTAGAGAACAATGACACTCCCTTACCCGCTACCTGGGCGTAGGAGGAGTCCGAAAGCTCGTTAGACACCTGCTAAAAAGGGTCATTTCTAGTGGCGGGTATATTCTTGTTTTCTTCTTATTTTACTTTCATTACAGTTATTTATATGTCAATGCACAAAATTACAAATATATATACATATATATACATACATATACATATACATATATACATATATATACATATATATATATATACATATATATATATATATATATATATATATATATATATATATATATATATATATATATACATATACATACATATACATACACATATACATATACATACATACACACACATACATATACATATACATACACATACACATATACATATATATACATACATACAGATACAAATACATATACATATACATAAATACTTACACATACACATACATATACATACACATACACATATACATACATATACACACACATATATGCATGTATACATATATACACATACATACCTATGCATATATACATTTATATGTATACAACATTAGTATCATAAACATATAATCATGTATATATCAATACTTATATCTAGCATAACACTATATAGTGCCAATATACTTATGCATAATATATAAAATAATTGTTTCTTTTAATGAATGGTAGCTTAGGTCTAAATATTAATTTCACACCGACGTTAATTATTCACAATACATTCAATTCCACATTAAGTGGTTAATGTTTTTTTATATAGTTTACAAATCTCTTTACATATAAAGGCGTCGAGTTTATACATTCCATGACCAATATTCAAGTTGTTTTCAAAGGTTTCTTTTATGAAACTGGACTCTATGATGTTTCTTTCTACTAAGTTATTTGAATGAACCAATTTCTTTGCACCTGACCAATTAATAGGGTGATTTTTATCTCTAACGTGGGCAAAGAGTGCATTATTATCTTGAGCATACCTGACACTTTTCTTATGTTGTTCAATTCTCTTTTCTAAGGCTTTACCAGTTTGACCAATATAGTATTTTTCACAAGCATTGCATGGAATACGATATACACATCCCTTGGTAATGTCAGGAGAATTCTTTATTAAGGCTGTTTTTATTGTATTTTTACTCTTAAATGCTACATTTACATTGAAGTTTTTTAACAGTTGGGGAATTTCTTTAAATGAATCACAATAAGGTAGTACAAGTAAATTTTGTGTGTTATAGTTTTTTCTGTTATCATTACCGAAAACTCATAAGCCAAATTATCCAGCTAGGCCAATAATTAGCTCTGTAGGTTCAGCAGCATATAAATTATCTAAGTACCTCGTGAATATCCTCAATCCTTTAGTTGGCACCATCTCATATTCAAATATAAAAAATAATGTAGACTTGATTAATAAACTGAATGAAGTACAGATCAACAGTACCTGTAGGCTTGTCAGTTTTGATGTAGTCTCACTATTCACAAAAGTACCTATTGATGACATGTTGGAATTTTTATCTGAAACATTAGATAATAGACAATTGAATCTACCATTCTCCATACAAACTTTAATAGAATTAATTAAATTATGTATAAAAGATTGTAAATTTGAATTCAATGGGAGATTTTATGCACAAACTTTTGGTATGGCTATGGGAAACCCTTTATCCCCAGTATTGAGCAATCTATACATGGAATTTTTTGAAAGCAGAATCGTAAATAACATCATACCTAATAATGTAAAATGGTTTCGATATATTGACGACATAATATGTGTGTGGCCAGGAAATGAAAATTTAGATAACTTTCTTCTTAGATTGAATAGTTTGGTACCATCAATAAATTTCACTATGGAGCTGGAGAATAATTGTACCCTACCTTTTTTGGATTGTCGCATACATAGATGTAATAATAATCTCAAGTTCAGTGTATACAGAAAGCCAACGAATATCTCGGCATATGTCCATTATTACTCAAACCAAGACAACAAAGTTAAGAAATCTGTATTTACTTCTATGTTTTTAAGAGCATTCCGAGTCTGCAGCCCTGAATATATTGATGACGAAATAAATGGTATTAGAGCAATAGGTAAAAAACTAAAGTATCCTGAAATTGTATTAGATGATGCCCTAAGAACAGCAAAAAAGACTTTTTTCGGTAATGATAACAGAAAAAACTATAACACACAAAATTTACTTGTACTACCTTATTGTGATTCATTTAAAGAAATTCCCCAACTGTTAAAAAACTTCAATGTAAATGTAGCATTTTAGAGTAAAAATACAATAAAAACAGCCTTAATAAAGAATTCTCCTGACATTACCAAGGGATGTGTATATCGTATTCCATGCAATGCTTGTGAAAAATACTATATTGGTCAAACTGGTAAAGCCTTAGAAAAGAGAATTGAACAACATAAGAAAAGTGTCAGGTATGCTCAAGATAATAATGCACTCTTTGCCCACGTTAGAGATAAAAATCACCCTATTAATTGGTCAGGTGCAAAGAAATTGGTTCATTCAAATAACTTAGTAGAAAGAAACATCATAGAGTCCAGTTTCATAAAAGAAACCTTTGAAAACAACTTGAATATTGGTCATGGAATGTATAAACTCGACGCCTTTATATGTAAAGAGATTTGTAAACTATATAAAAAAACATTAACCACTTAATGTGGAATTGAATGTATTGTGAATAATTAACGTCGGTGTGAAATTAATATTTAGACCTAAGCTACCATTCATTAAAAGAAACAATTATTTTATATATTATGCATAAGTATATTGGCACTATATAGTGTTATGCTAGATATAAGTATTGATATATACATGATTATATGTTTATGATACTAATGTTGTATACATATAAATGTATATATGCATAGGTATGTATGTGTATATATGTATACATGCATATATGTGTGTGTATATGTATGTATATGTGTATGTGTATGTATATGTATGTGTATGTGTAAGTATTTATGTATATGTATATGTATTTGTATCTGTATGTATGTATATATATGTATATGTGTATGTGTATGTATATGTATATGTATGTGTGTGTATGTATGTATATGTATATGTGTATGTATATGTATGTATATGTATATATATATATATATATATATATATATATATATATATATATATATATATATATATATATATGTATATATATATATGTATATATATGTATATATGTATATGTATATGTATGTATATATATGTATATATATTTGTAATTTTGTGCATTGACATATAAATAACTGTAATGAAAGTAAAATAAGAAGAAAACAAGAATATACCCGCCACTAGAAATGACCCTTTTTAGCAGGTGTCTAACGAGCTTTCGGACTCCTCCTACGCCCAGGTAGCGGGTAAGGGAGTGTCATTGTTCTCTAAATCTCTATATGTATGTTCGTACTTTTGCTTTCCGTATAAAATGTAAGAAACCTCTCTCAATAAATCAGTCCTCTGAGGAAGTATCACGAAACTAGTCAGGACTCAAGTGTATATTCTGTATTTTCATTTTCCCTGTGGTTCTTCTGCATCTGAGCATCACGTTTTCCTGTGATTTTTACGCATACACATATATATATATATATATATATATATACATATATATATATATTTATATATATATATATATATATATATATATATATATATATCCATCTATATATATATATATATATTATATATATATATATATATATATATATATCCATCTATCTATATATATATATATATATATATATATATATATATATATATATATATATCCATCTATCTATATATATATATATATATATATATATATATATATATATATATATATAGATAGATAGATAGATAGATAGATAGATGAATAGGTAGATAGATAGGTAGATATAATCAGAAATAGTTGATCGTTCAATATCAAAAATAAAATAAATGTTTTAATACAAAGATATTGTTAAAAACCTACGCATCAAGAATGCTGGTGAACACGTTTTCAAAGATTTCCCATTGATGAAAGGTTATGAACCCTTGTACTAAAAAAACAAAAAATTAAAAATAAGAATAAAATGCAAAAGGATAAAAAGAGCCATCAACCAAACCTATAAATGCATTATACTTATTTTTTTTTTTCAATGAGGTGAATTTGCAATGATTCGCAGGGGTGCTCTTTTAACTCGAAAATGTTTCCTACTCGCTGATTGGTTAGAATTATTTTCTTCAACCAATCAGCTATAAGAAAACTTTTCCGAAAGAAAACGGCACCCCTGCGAGTCAGTGTACTATATATGAACCTCATTAAAAAAAATATGGAATACAGTTAATGATGATTAATTATTAATCCTTGAAATGAAAAAAGTGATTGGTATGTTAAAGGAAAGGAAGGGGAGGGGGGGGGGGGTGATCTCAAAGGAGGTAATATGGAATAAATAAGCAAATTAAATACAACAGAAAGGGAGAAAATGAGATTCATTAGTTCCCTGTAATAGTGATTACTTCTACCTCCTAATTATATTAAAAATAATTCGAGCAATTGGAGAAAGATACAATGACGCCAATGAAGTGAAACAGAAAATGGATATCATTTCTATACTGGAAAATATTGAAGGAAGTACTTAATTTTCTGTTACGAAGGATTAAATAAATCACATCGCGATGTAAAAGTCTCTGGGTACATTGATTGATTGATTGATTTAAAGTTTTCTGGCATTCTGACATCTAAGGTCATTGACGCCGATCTCTGGATACATCTTATTATTGTGTACCAACCGTGTGTCACACGATCGTACATAGTAATGACATTTCATATTGTGTATATATTATGCTTGTATCTTCGCTCTCCCCTCACACTAAAAAGAACCTGAAATCACATGTATGTTTTTCTCACCGTTAACTGTTAACCGATGCGCTGTCGGTTTTGAACAGGAAATCTTCTGTTGCATTGAGTTTTTGAGTCTTTGAGTCACAACCTTCTCTCAGCTCGTCACAATTGCATCCCAAAAATGAAATAATGATTCAAGTCCAAGTCTATTAACTCCCTAAATCTTTTTTTTTCTTCTTCTTTTGGCAAATCACATTTAACTTAGAAAGCTATAATTACTTATATTTGCAATTAAGTCATTCTATTACATTTTTTATGTTCCTCAAAACCCCTTTTTTGGGGGGTGGGGGGGGGGGGGCAGATCACATTTAAGTAAGGAAACTAAAAGTTTTCCTTAACGCTTGATGGTCCCAAAATATCAGTAAACATTTAAGCTCTAAAATTATAAAACATTACCTGCTACAAATGTATCATATCAAACCAAAATTACTTCAAATAACTAAAAGATTCCTAATTCTGGCTATCGATCTGAAGAAACGCTTTCAATACTTTACTCTTCTTATTTCATGCCTTGAAAATTTCAGTGAAAATATTTTCGAAACCGACCTTTTTTTTATTTACAGTCTAAAATCAATTACCACCTATAAGATAAAACTACATGGAATACTTTAAAAGTCAATTAAAAAAGGAAGGTGTATTTCTTAAAAATTACATATTATTTTGCGTATTCTCCTCTGTCCTCATACACCTGACAATACTGAGATTGCCAAACAATACTTCTTCACCGAAGGAATTAACCACTGCACTGTAATTGTTCAGTGACCGCTTTCCTCTTGGTAAGGGTAGATGATACTCTTTAGCTATGGTAAGCAGCTCTTCTAGGAGAAAGACACTTCAAAATCAAACCATTGTTCTCTATTCTTGGGTAGTATCATAGCCTCTTTACCATGGTCTTCCACTATCTTAGGTTAGAGTTCGCTTGCTTGAGGTTACACTCAGGCACTCTATTCTCTCTTATTTCTCTTCCTCTTATTTCGTTAAAGTTTTCATAGTTTACATAGGAACTATTTATTTCAATGTTACTGTTCTTGAAATATTTAATTTTTTCATGTTTCCTTTCCGCAATGCGCTTCCCTGTTGGAGCCCCTGGGCTTATAGCATCCTGCTTTTCCAACTTGGGTTGTGGTTTGGCAGATAATAATAATAATAATAATAATAATAATAATAATAATAATAATAATAATAATAATAATAATAATAATAATAGTCTTTTTCTTCTTCTTCTTCTTTGTCTGTATCTTTTCCCACTTCTATGTGGGGTCGATGTTTCTGGCTAGCGTTCTCCATCTACCTCTGTCTCACACTTCATCACCGATCAATCCCTTTGATCGAAGGTCATCTTTGATACAGTCCATCCACCTTCGCTTTGGTCTCCCTCTCCTTCTCGTTCCCTGTATCTCCACTTCCATCACTCTCCTCCCAATATACTGTTCATCTCTTCTCATGACATGAACATACCACCTCAGTGTACTTTCTTGAATAATAATAATAATAATAATAATAATAATAATAATAATAATAATAATAATGATAATACATAGTTACATGCGCACACATACATATGCATGCTCGGACATACACCACAACAGATTCCATATCGTTTTATATTTGAAGGAAGCATATGATTAGAACCCCACTGGATGTTCAATGCTGGCCCCTGGAGGGCGATGCTTCCACCTTCAACTATTATAAGCGTGCCAGAGTTTTTTCTCCTTGTGAACAATCTGGGTTACATCAATCAATTTTTCCAGGGAAAGTTTCTTGTCATGGATATCAATATAGTGTTGGTTTATTGCCCCTTGATTCTGTGGGCTAGCATACGTGTTTAGAGTGCCGTGGTAGTGTGCTCATTGTAGTTTTTTTCTGTGAGATTTACACATATCTATAGGGCATGGACATTTATACACCACATCAGTACATGCTTCCACTGGTCCTTTTGTACTTTATTTCATCATAAGACTTGCAGTTAAGCTGGGCTTCCTATATATGATAAGTTTTACTTTCTGGTAAGGGGTTTTCAGGGCAATCCCTCGATTGATGATTCCTCAAAAGGTCCGTGTTTCATCTTTGTAGGCCGAATCAAAGCTAAGACCGTGGTGGATAATAATAAGTTTTTTTTTTTTTTCATAACTTTTTGTCGCCATGGGTGTTAAGATTTACTACGTTTCTTCCTTAGGCCTCTTCTATCTTGACGTCGGAAAATCCGTTATTTGTTAGTAGCTGTCGACTTCGGTTTAGTTCGGTGTCTATGTTTTTCCAGGTTTTGCTGTGCATGAACGCTCTTTTGACGTAAGCAGTTACTACAGCTTTTAGTATGCTTCGGGGCATTTAAGCATTTAAGCATCTGCTTGATTGATTTAGTGTATTTCAATATCTCAAATTAGTCATCTTGTTATTTAACTACGACATTGGGAAAAGGCAGTGTTTTTCTTGGGTGTATTTAGTTGTGAAATTGATTACGGAATTTCTCCTAAATTTAACAGTAACTCTTCTGTCTGTTCTTTTGTTCCAATAAATATGTCATCGATATATCGTCCATAGATTTTTGGCTTCGAGTGTACATCAATATCCAGCGAAGAAGTCATTACTTCCTTCATCTTATTGTGTAAGATCGTACTCGAGATGCTGCAATTGTTCACAGATATGCTTTCCCTGATAATGAACATGCATAGGGGAAGGCGCTCAGGTGATTAAAGTGGATGTTAATTTGCCTTCTCAAGGACATCCAATTATTATTATCATTATTTGCTAAGCTAAAATCCTAGTTGGAAAAGCAGGATGCTGTGAGCCCAGGGGCTCCAACAGGGAATATAGCCCAGTAAGGAAAGAAAACAAGGAAAAATCAAATATTTCAAGAACAGAAACAACGTTAAAATATGAATATAAATTTTAAAAACTTTAAAAAAAACAAGATGAAGAGAAATAATATAGATTAGTATGCCCAAGTATACCCTCAAGCAAAAGAACTCTAACCCAAGAAAGTGAAAGACCATGGTACAGAGGCTATGGCACTACCCAAGATTAGAGAACAATGGTTTGATTTTGGAGTGTCCTTCTCATAGAAGAGCTAAGGAAAGCGACAGTTTTGGGACATATATACATTCCTATACATTTCTAAGCAGGTTCATGTACATACGTAATGTATTCATGCTCTTGTGAACTCAGCTTTAGAGATACTCGTGGTAACAGACTGTGTATGATAAACGTATGACAAATTGTGTTTCATAATTTTGTGCAAAAGCATAAGGATGAAGACTTTCAAATGAGTTGCTGTATTTTATTGATATGTAGAAATGATTCCCGAACCTTCTCAGGATTCAACAAGAAAGCAACAGAGGAACCTATCATGTAAAATAATAAGTTAAAGTATTCCTGAGAATTATTAACATTTTGTGTCAATTGGATGTGTCGAAAACAAGATTAAACAAAAAACTATCCATAAACTGAGTAAAATAAAGGTAGCAGTATTTCCCATCCAATTGATTTGTGAGTGAGAAAATTATGCTAATGGAATTCTGTTACCTGATGAACATTGATTTTCAAATATCAGAGTATTCTTATTATCCTAAGCTTTGAAGAAAAATTAAAAAGATAATGGCTAGATAGATATAAGGAATGGCAGACAGTTTTAATATGAGGAGTTATCACAAGCCAGTAAAATGTGGATAATTGTGTGTCCAATTAATTTTCTACGAAAGCCATAATGTAAATTGAAACGTTCTTAATATTGTCATCATATTTGTTTTATGTTACGTATCTCTCGTAGTACCAGAAGTTTATATATATATCTAGTATATATATATAGTATATACTATATATATATATATATATATATATATATATATATATATATATATATATATATATATATATATATATATGCATATATATAGATAGATAGATAGAAAGATATATATAATATATATATATATATATATATAGATATTTATATATATACATATATATATATATATATATATATATATATATATATATATAATATATATATATATATATATATAGTATATATAAATATATATATATATATATATATATATATATATATATATATATATATATATATATATATATTTCGGATCAAATGGATTCCACATTTGAATAGGAAACTAAATATTTCACATTATAATATTCGGCTGAAAATATTACAATTTGAACAGGAGGAACAACAATTATATTTTGATAAACGTTAGTTAACATTGTTACGAATTAGATGATTTTGTGTCAATTCAGTGCACTGGTTTTTACTAAACCAAGAGCATTGATGAAAAGGTAATATAATAGAGAGAGAGAGAGAGAGAGAGAGAGAGATGAGAGAGAGAGAGAGAGAGAGAGAGAGAGAGAGAGAGAGAGAGAGAGAGAGAGTCTAATTTGAACCCCTCTGAAGATATCTGTCACCTTGTTCTGACCCAGAAGACATTGCCAACAGATCAGTAGAACACGAAGATAACACGCTCTCTCTCTCTCTCTCTCTCTCTCTCTCTCTCTCTCTCTCTCTCTCTCTCTCTCTCTCTCTCTCTCTCTCTCTCTATCGTTTTCCTACATTCAACCTCTCTCTCTCTCTCTCTCTCTCTCTCTCTCTCTCTCTCTCTCCTCTCTCTCTCTCTCTCTCTCTCTCTCCTTAGCAAGTTCACCACCTTCAAAATCGTTATCAACTGCTACTGGGTACGACTGGTATACTTTCGGATTATCTTTCTCACTCAGCTAATTCTCTGTCACCACCTTTACATTTGGATACACTTTGTATGAACTACACTCTTAATGGTAATTCGATCTTGATTAATGCGCATAACCCTGAACGTATGAATGAAAGTTTATTTTTAATAATGTTCTTTACTTGGTAATCTCTTAATAGACATGCGCTCACTATCAGTAATTTATAAGGCCGTTTAAGACAGATTATAATCTCCGTAACCTTAAATGTGCGTTGGTTCATATTACTATTATATTAGGATTCCCCATAGGGCATGGAGGAATACTATTGTTTTTGGTAATATTATTAGGATTCCCTTTTAGGGGAATGCTATTGTTTTTGGTAATATTATTAGGATTCCCTTTTCGGGGAATGCTATTGGTTTTGGTAATGTTATTAGGATTCCCTTTTAGGGGAATGCTATTGTTTTGGTAATATTATTAGGATTCCCTTTTAGGGGAATGCTATTGTTTTTGGTAATATTATTAGGATTCCCTTTTAGGGGAATGCTATTGTTTTTGGTAATATTATTAGGATTCCCTTTTAGGGGAATGCTATTATTATTATTATTATTATTATTATTATCATTATTATTATTATTAGGATTCCCTTTAAGGGGAATGTTATTGTTTTTGGTATTAATATTATTATTCTTTCCGCGCGTTTTTTTTTTTCGCAAGAAATCTGAAATTATTATCATAGATAGCCTATGGTAAGAATATGCCATAGACCCAGTTTTAGTGACCTTGACCTACTTTTCAAGGTCACAGGGGCTTTTAAAGGCAAAATTTGCAAAATTTTAAATTGCCATTAGTCCTAAAGTATAAGCTGTATGGCTAAGGGCCTTATGGACAATGATACAGAGGTAAATCCCCAGATATTGCCCTACTTTAATGCAAGTAGGTCAAGGTCAAGGGCGCTAATGGCCAAACCGGCTCAAAACAGGTTTGTTTCCGAGATCTGAAAAACCGGAAGGCCCAGAGCCCTGATCTTAGTGGCATAAGATGCCCTATATATTTATCTAAGGTTAGCTTAACGTTTGTAGCGACTGCTTAATTATTTTTTTTTAATATAGACTTTTTACTATTTTTGACATTGCAGAAATCGTGACTTTGGCAATTTCTCCATGAAATACTGGTTTTTGGTCATAGCGTGCTATTGTAAACTACCACAAACATATGCATAAAACCTCCAAATCAAATGTCAAATTTGACCTTGACCCTCATATTCAAGGTCATATGGCTATTTCTTGAAAAAAAAATTGACGTGGGCTAAAAGTGATGTTTCATTGTCAACCCCCCCCCCCCCCAAGTCGCACATGCTCTTTCAGAATATGGGGTCATATTTAACCCATGACCTTCACATGACCTTGTAAGGGCACATTGTCTTCAAGTTCAAAGGTCAATTTCTCTCTATTCGTCATTTTTGCCTATGATTTACATCCATATACCTGCTATTATACAGATAAATTGCTTTAGAATAGTTTGTAAACATAACTCAAAATTTAGTCAAGGGGTCATTGGCCAATAAACCATTACACAATATCTTTTACTGATTGACGAAAGCATTTCCACACCTATTTTGCAGTGGAATCCTCCGCCACTGGCTTTAGCCAGTTGCAGTTTAGTTATTATTATTATTATTATTATTATTATTATTTTTATTATTATTATTATTATTATTATTATTATTATTATCATTATTATTATTATCATTATTATTATTAGGATTCACTTTTAGGGGAATGCTATTGTTTTTGGTATTATTATTATTATTATTCTTTACGCGCGTTTTTTTTTTCGCAAGAAATCTGAAATTATTATCATAGGTAGCCTATGGTAAGAATATGCCATAGACCCAGTTTAAGCGACCTTGACCCACTTTTCAAGGTCACAGGGGCTTATAAAGGCAAAATTTGTAAAATTTGAGATTGCCATTAGGCCTAAAGTATAAGCTGTATGGGTAAGGGCCTTATGGACAATAATACAGAGGTAAATCCCCAGATATTGCCCTACTTTAATGCAAGTAGGTCAAGGTCAAGGGCGCTAATGGCCAAACCAGCTCAGAACAGGTTTGTTTCCGAGATCTCAAAAACCAGAAGGCCCAGAGCCCTGATCTTAGTGGCATATGATGCCCTATATATTTATCTAAGGTTAGCTTAACTTTTGTAGCGCCTGCTTAACTACTTTTTTTAATATACATTTTTAACTATTTTCGACATTGCAGAAATCGTACCTTTGGCAATTTCTCCATGAAATACTGGTTTTTGGTCATAGCATGCTATAGTAAACTACCCCAAACATATGCATAAAACCTCCAAATCAAATGTCAAATTTGACCTTGACCCTCATTTTCAAGGTCATTTTGTTATTTCATGGAGAAATATTAACGTAGGCTAAAGGTGATGTTTTGTTGACCCCCCCCCCCTCCCATTGGCATATGCTCTTTTAGGATATGGGGTCAAATTCAACCCATGACCTTCACACGACCTTGTAAGTTCCAATACTGCCAAATCAAATTTAACCTTGACCCTCATTTTCAAGGTCATATGGCTATTTAATGGAAAAAATTTGACGTGGGCTAAAAGTGATGTTTTGTTGCCCCCCCCCCCCCCCATTCACACATGCTCTTTCAGAATATGGGGTCATATTTAACCCGTGACCTTCACATGACCTTGTAAGTGACCATTGTCTTCAAGTTCAAAGGTCAATTTCTCTATATTTGTCATTTTTGCCTATATTTTACATCCATATACCTGCTATTATACAGATAAATTGCTTTAGAATAATTTGTTAACATAACTCAAAATTTAGTCAAGGGGTCATTAGGCCAATAAACCATTACATAATATCTTTTACTGATTGACGAAAGCATTTCCACACCTATTTTGCAAGGGAATCTTCCGCCACTGGCTTTAGCAAGTTGCAGTCTAGTTATTATTATTATCATTATTATTATTATTATTATTATTATTATTATTATTATTATTATTATTATTATTATTATTATTATTATTATTATTATTATTATCATTATTATTATTATTGTTATTATTACTAGCTAAGCTACAACCCTATTAGGAAAGGCAAGATATGCCCAGGGGTTCCAGAAGGGAAAATAGCCCAGTGAGGAAAGGTAACACGGAAAAATAAGATATTTTAAGAAGAATAACGAGGAAAAATAAGATATTTTTAGAAGAGTAACATGGAAGAATGAGATATTTTAAAAAGAGTAATAAGGAAAAATAAGGTATTTTAACATGAGAAACAATGAAAAATGAGATACTTTAAGAATAACAACATTATGATAAATATCGACTATATAAACTCTAAAAAAACTTTAACATAACCAGCGGAAGAGAAATATGATAGAATAGTGTGCTCGAGTGTACACTTCTGATCGCACTATCCTATTAGCCAAATACGTCTGAAAATCCTCTAAGTTATAAGATGAAAAATATTTTATGATTTATGGAAACAAGGTAAATCAAATATGGATCTTACCTAAAGATTACATGTGTGTCCCAAATGCTTCCATTGTGGTCAGTACTCAATGCAAATTCTGTGGTGGTTAGCATATCAGACCAGCTGTTTGGATTATCCATCACTAGAGACTTCAAAATGCTGACGAGGATTTCAATCTTTGACATGACTACCCCATTTGGACTTGGCCTATAAAATACTATTCCATTTAATTTCCTCTTCCTTTTGTTTTGTTGAAGTTTTTATAGTTAATATAGGAACTATCTATTTCATTGTTACTGTTCTTAAAATATTCTATTCTTCCTTGTTTCCTTTCCTCACTGGGCTAATTTTGTATTTGGCTTATGCAAACCTATTCTATCTAATTTCTCTTCCTCTTGTTTGATGAAGTTTTTATAGTTTATATAGGAACTATTCCTTTTAATGTTGTTACTCTTCTTTATATATTTTATTTTTCCTTGTTTCCTTTCCTCACTGGGCTATTTTCCCTGTTAGACCCCCCTGGGTTTATAACATCCTACTTTTCCAACTAAAGTTGTAGCTTAGCATGTAATAATAATAATAATAATAATAATAATAATAATAATAATAATAATAATAACTAGACTGCAACTGGCTAAAGCCAGTGGCGGAGGATTCCACTGCAAAATAGGTGTGGAAATGCTTTCGTCAATCAGTAAAAGATATTGTGTAATGGTTTATTGGCCTAATGACCCCTTAACTAAATTTTGAGTTATGTTAACAAACTATTCTAAAGCAATTTATCTGTATAATAGCAGGTATATGGAGGTAAAATATAGGCAAAAATGAAAAATATAGAGAAATTGATCTTTGAGCTTGAAGACAATGGGCACTTACAAGGTCATGTGAAGGTCACGGGTTAAGTATGACCCCATATACTGAAAGAGCATGTGTGAATGGGGAAGGGGGTGACAACAAAACATCACTTTTAGCCCACGTCAAATTTTTTCCCTGAAATAGCCATATGACCCTGAAAATGAGGGTCAAAGTCAAGGTCAAATTTGACATTTGATTTGGAGGTTTTATGCATATGTTTTGGGTAGTTTACTATAGCATGCTATGACCAAAAACCAGTATTTCATGGCGAAATTGCCAAAGTCACGATTTCTGCAATGTCAAAAATAGTTGAAAATCTATATTAAAAAAAGTAATTAGGCAATCGCTACAAGAGTTAAGTTAACCTTAGATAAATATATAGGGCATCATATGCCACTAAGATCAGGGCTCTAGGCCTTCTGGATTTTGAGATCTCAGAAACAAACCTGTTTTGAGCCAGTTTGGCCATTAGCGACCTTGACCTTGACCTACTTGCATTAAAGTAGGGCAATATCTGGGGATTTACCTCTGTATCATTGTCCTTAAGACCCTTAGCCATACGGCTTATACTTTAGGCCTAATGGCAATTTCAAATTTTACAAATTTTGCCTTTAAAAGACTCTGTAACCTTGAAAAGTAGGTTAAGGTCACTTAAACTGGGTCTATGGAATATTCTTACCATAGGCTACCTATGATAATTATTTCAGATTTCTTGCGAAAAAAAAAAAAACGCGTGGAAAGAATAACAATAATACTAAAAACAATAGTATTCCTCTATGGGGAATCCTAATCCTAATAATAATAATAATAATAATGATAATGATAATAACAATAATAATAATAATAATAATATTAATAATAATAATAATAATAATAATAATAATACCAAAAACAATAGTATTCCCCTATTGGGAATCCTAATAATAATAGAGGAATGCTTAATGTCATGATGAATTTTTCTTATTTCTTCGAACACTTATTTATTAAACTAAGGGTTTCTTATCAAAAAAATTTTCCCTTGAGGGGATGCAAATTTTTTAACAAAAGCCAGAAAAAATTTGGTAACTTGGAAACCTGATTCATCAACTAAATAATGAGTATCGATGTAACTAGTTCGAGCGTCAACTAAAACAAAAACATGCTTATGTCCTTAATGTGACATGGGTAGAGGTCCTATTAAATCAACATATATATATATATATATATATATATATATATATATATATATATATATATATATATATATATATATATATATATATATATATATATATATATATATATATATATATATATATATATATATATATATATATATATATATATATATATATATATATAGAGTATGTGTATCTATATAAAAATATATACTGTTTATATACATATATATACATTTACAATACATATACATATTGTGTATGTATATATATATATATATATATATATATATATATATATTATATATATATATATATATATATATATATATATATATGGAAAGCTTAAATACATGGGTGGAATGTTCGTCTTAGCACGTGGTATTTAATAATGTAAGAATATCATTATCCCTGATAAGTATTCAATTTGTGTATTAGATACTTATCATTTCAAATTATTCCAGCGACACAAAAAATAGCATTACAATAAAAAGTTTAGGTGTTTGAAGTTTGTTCGCTGGAAAATTATTAAGGAAAGCGTATTTCAAATGTTAAGAATTACGTTTTAGAAGAGAGTTATTACGTAAAGTGGGACTAATATTTCACAGAATATTTAAAAATTATAACCTATTAGAGAGATTACTCGAGTGTAATATTTGGATGAGATCATGAGGAGGGGTAGATGGAGATGGTTTGGGCATGCTCTTCGCACTCCCCAAGGGAGATTACTTCATCGAACGTTCAGCTGGGCCCCACAAGGCACTAGAAGAGTTGGAAGACCCAGGCCAGCATAGCTGAGGACTATGAAGCGCAAAGTAGGAGATGATGAGGGGAAAAGTATTGAATTAAAAGCTCAAGATAGAAACGACTGGTGAAATCTAACCGAGGCCCTTTGTGTCAATAGGCGTTGAAGGAGATGATGATGATGATTAGTTTACATAAGCATATTTATAAACGCATGAACTTTTTAGCGTATATACTTATAGTTCTATGCTTGTATGGATATACAAAATCATACGCATATTAGCGTTTTATCCTTCAGTTTTGAAAAATACAAACAGGCAAACTAAAGAATAGCATATGTACTAATACTTTTATGCTTGTATGGATATACATAAGCATACGCATATTAGTGTTTTATCCTTCTGTTTTAAAAATGCAAACAGGCAAACTAAATCAATAAAACTTCTTACGTGAGGAGCAATTTACACGAATTGAAAAGCAAGAAACCAAGAAGTCTCATAATGCAAATGAAAAACGTCCCTCTTATGCGCGCCCTGGGATTTGTCTACACCCCGTATTTTCTAACAAATACCAAAGGCGAAATGACTTTGCTGAATGCCATCCTCTCTGCAATCTGTTCTTATTCTTCCTTCTCTTCCCCTCTCCGCCATTCAAATCTGTTCCTGAATTATAGAACATGTATGCTAATGGTTATTAAGATGTGGAGCAACTTCTGTTCAGCGGAGATCGATGCAATTTGTTGGATGTTGCTTCTGGATTATTTTATATCTCTTGTGACGTCTACGACTTACGACAACATTGTAATATATCCATTTTTCAAGATGACCATGAAAATTATATTTAGTTCAACTATTTTACATTACATATGTAATTTAATGATGAATCACTGTGATATGAGAATTTATGAATTTCTTACTTGCATACACTATATCTAATTAAGATCATCTATCATTCAAGTGGTATCGTCTTTACTAACGTAATATCTATTCCTGTTTGGGCTAAAGGATTCCAAAGATAATACAAAACGTGTCACATAATTCACTTCTATTCAGAAGCATATGATTTAAGTGATAAACTTTCATTATAGGTTTTATAGGTCACTTATGAATGGCAGAGGCAAGGGAAAAAAACAATGCCTTAGCGACTGACCATATATGAATATGATTAGCTCCAAAGTCCCTCTCTTTCCAAACTAGGACCAGGGAGGGCCAGGTAATGGCTGCTCATGACTCAGCAGGTAGATGTATAGGCTCAATACTCCTCACGATTGTGAGGTTACACACATTACAGGAAACTATCGAGCTTGAGTGGGTTTCGAACCCCAGTCCAGCAGGGACATCTACAATAGACTACCACAACTCATGGCAAGCTTAGATTTTGGCTTATCACAGTAGCGCATATCTACATGGTATGAAGTGACAGATAGACAGTGGGCATCTTCTATCTTAAGGGGTAGCGCTTCTAGTATTCCAGTAAATAATAATAATAATAATAATAATAATAATAACTAGCGGAACCCATGTAAATTACATGAAATTATATTTTCCATTCTAATTATCTTGTTCCTCACCTATACATGTTTGAATAAAATGTCCCGAGATTAATTTTGTAATCTAGGTTATGGAAATTGATAGGAGTCAGTTGCTAAAGACAAAATTGGTAAAACTAAATGAGATGTGCTTTGATTAAGTAATCAAAGTCAAATGTGAATTTGTAAGAGTATACCATGATATTATTTCCGTTTTCTTTAAAGCATGAATTTGGAAGAGTATACCATGAAATTATTTCCATTTCCTTTAAAGCGTGACACAAAATAAATAACACACACGCTATCGTATAATAATAATAATAGTAATGACCATCAGCAGGTCTTCAAAGAAAAGTCTCTATGAGAGCCCCTTCACCAGAAAGGGGATCCTCTCAGGAGAGACAATGTCAGGATGCCAGAAAACCTTAAATCAATCAATCAATCAAGTAATTGTTCCTTGCATTGTTCCAGACCCAATAGCAGTGGCCTCTGAAACCCCTGTATTAGCTACTACAAAGAACATTAATGCACTTTCATTCAGGAATGGTGGTACACTCCAAAATCAAACCATTGTTCTCGAGTCTTCGGTAGTACCATATCCTCTGTACCATGGTCTTCCACTGTCTTGCGTTAGAGTTTTCGTGCTCGAGGGTATACTCAGGCACACTATTCTATCTAATTTCTCTTCCTCTTGTTTTGTTAAAGTATTTACAGTTTATATAGGAATTATTTATTTTAATGTTGTTAATGTCCTTAAAATGTTTTATTTTTTCCTTGTTTCCTTTCCTCACTCGGATACTTTCCCTGTTGGGGTTCCTGGGCTTATAGAATTCTGCTTTTCCAACTGTGGTTGTAGCTTGGCAATTAATAATAATAATGATAATAATAATAATAATAATAATAATAATAAAAATAATAATAATAATAATAATAATAATAATACAGTTCTTGGCACCTTCGGGCATTTTGTGACCTCTTAAGGTGTTTGTATCCTTGGCTGCTTAGGTAAAGTTTACAAAGTTTTTCTTTATCACATGTGATCTTCTGTAGTTTGTCTGAATGATGTCCTATTAATCACCATATGGATATGTGCCCTAAGTGACACTGAACATTTGGTTAATATGATTTGTTCATATTATACTAAACACAGAATTAAGTAATAAACCTATTTTAATTACTTATTTTTTTATTATGATAAACAAAATATTTGTATTATATCTGAGTACAGGAACATGACAGCGTAAGACGCTATTTATACAAGAAAATAACAAACATCAAAGGACTATTATTCATGATATAAGAATTCGCTATCACGAAGAGAGAGAGAGAGAGAGAGAGAGAGAGAGAGAGAGAGAGAGAGAGAGAGAGAGAGAGAGAGAGAAGCAACAGGAATATGCCAAAATAAAGACTGCAGTGTGGGAAGCCATTTTGAAAAAAAAAACAACAAACATCAAAAGACTATTATTCATGATATCATAATCCACTATCACAATGAGAGAGAGAGAGAGAGAGAGAGAGAGAGAGAGAGAGAGAGAGAGAGAGAGACTCTTGCAATATGTTAAGAATAAGTTGTTTACAATACGGTGAAGCGAATGATCCAGGGATCCTGAACCCCTCATTTAGTTTGATATTACCTCTGCAAAATGTATTACAGTTCCGAAAGCTTTCTCCTTTCTCTTTCTCCTTCTCTTTCTCTCGCAATTGGTCGGGAAAATAAATTTCAATCGCTCAGGTAAATCAATTTAGTACTAGTGTACCCGAGCCATCAACAATTACGTCTAAATATTCTTATAGATATGCACACACGGACACGCGATTAATGTGTGACAGGCTAAGAGTAGGTTGTGACTCAAAAGCGAGATGAAAGCAACTGAGTAATTTATTAAGGACACATCAATTATATATACACACTAGGTCCTGACAAGGTCATAAAATAAAACATGCTATTTCTTGTCCAACTGACAACCGGTTCTGCTAACAGTTAACAATGAGAAATAGGCACACAGGTTGATGCAAGTTGCTGTCAGTGCGAGGGGAGAGCGAAGATAAAAAAGAATAATACATACAAAAAAGAGAAATGTCGTTACTATGTATGATCGTGTGAAACACAGGTGGTACATGGCTTACCCCCTAAAAATGACACACTGTACATGTTAAATAGGGCGCCCGAATCTAAAGAGGGGAACTGTAGGCGGGTCATCTGGCAGGAGATAAGCATATTTTAGACTATCAATGGAGACCCAGTCTTATTTGCCACGAAAGTTTAGTAGGATTGCTTTCGGATTGCGTCGGATTACAAGGAAAGGGCCAGTGTAAAGGGGCGTTAGCAGTGGCTTGCTAGTGTCGTTGCGTAGGAAGACGTGCGTTGCGGAGTGAAAGTCTGTCGGTATGTGATGCTTCGCTGGGGGCTTGTCAGTCTGGCGGCATGGAGTAAATTTTCCCACGACGTGACGTATGCACTGGAGATCGTCGGAGGAGGTTGCAAAAGGAAAAAATTCGGCAGGGATGACCAAAGGGTCGCCATAACCATTTCAGTTGCCGAGACGTCCAGGGCGTCTTTAAGAGTGGTCCTTAGTGCCTGGAGGTTCCAGGGAAGCTGAGTAAACCATTTGGAATCCTTGCGGTAGGACATCAAAGCTGCTTTGAGGGTGCGATGAAAACGTTCAACCATTCCATTGGCAGCAGGGCTGTAGGCAGTTGTCTGATGTAGGGTGATGCCCAGGAGATTCGCTAATGATGTCCACAATTAAGAGGTGAAAGTGGTGCCCCTGTCAGAAGTAATATGCTCAGGGATACCAAATCTTGCTATCCATCCTAAGAGTAAGGCAGATGTACATGAGGGGGATGTTGCAGTTTCCATGGGAATGGCTTCAGGCCAACGAGTGGAACGGTCAATGACGGTAAACAGGTAACGATGTCCTTGTGATGTGGGTAGGGTCCTACAACGTCAACATGAATGTAGGCGAAACGACGCTGAGGTTGAGGAAAGGTGCCCATTCCTGAATCCATATATCGATATACTTTTGAAGTTTGGCAAGAAGTACAAGCGCGGACCCAATCCATAGCATTCTTAGTAATGCCGCGCCAAATGAACTTCGTCTTCAGCAGCTGTGCAGTAGAACGGCACGAGGGATGTGAAAGGCCGTGAATGAAATCAAACACCTGTCGGCGCATGGGAGCAGGAATCCGCGGTGTTGGAGTTGTCGAGGGGAATGTTTTCCAAATGGAGGGATGTGCAAGACGTCCTACATGCTTGATACTCTGGATCCAGTTGTTGGGCTTCAGCCAAGGCGTTGAAATCCAATCCCAGTTGAACGGCGGCTAATGTCTTTCTTGACAGGGCATCGGCAACAGGATTCATTTTCCTAGGGACATGTTGAAGGGTGCAATTGTACTCAGCCACAGTGGAGAGATATTGACGTTGACGGACGGACCAGGGGTCAGACTGTCGAGTGAAGGCGTGCACCAGAGGCATGTGGTCTGTGTGAATGACGAAGGGCGTACCTTCTGAGAAATGGGGAAAGTGACAGACAGCCAAGTGCACCGCCAGCAATTCATGATCGAAGGTAGAATAACCCAATTCTGCCTTGGACAGTTTTCTGCTGAAGAAGGCCATTGGATGGGGCGAGCCATTGACCACCTGTTCGAGTACTGCACCAATAGCGACGTCGCTGGCATCGCTGGAGAGGGGCATGTGGGACGGGGAAAGTGAGAGCAGCAGCGGTTGATAGGGCATTCTTTGCGTTGCAGAAGGCCGGTTCTTGAAGGGGGCCCCACTTCAGGACTTTTGGCTTGCCCTTGAGGGAGGCGTAGAGGGGAGCAAGAGTGGCGGCAATGGCTGGCAGAAAACATTGATAATAGATGATCTTGCCCAAGAATTCCTGTAGGGCTTTGACGGTCAAGGGCGTGGGGAAGTTCTGAACGGCTGTTACCTTCTCAGGGAGGGGATGGACTCCTTCAGGAGTGATGCCGTGCCCTAAGAATGACACTTCGTTGGTGCCAAAGGTACACTTGTCGTACCAGACTACAAGGCTGTTTTGTTGCAGGCGGTCGAGCACGATGCGCAGGTGACATAGGTGTCCCTCTTTTGAGGAGGAGAAGACAAGTCCACGAAACAATCACAGAATGGGCTGTGACGTCAGCAACGAGAAACTTCCAATTAAATTTGCCGTTTCCAAACGATAATGTGAGGTTCTCGTAACCGTAGGTGGGTATCGCAGATCCGTTGGCAAAAGAGAACGACAAGCACCCGTGTCTACCCGTTCCTGCATCATGTAAAAAGAAATGATTAGAAACACAGGAGGCCACCACCACAAGCGATGGCCTACTTACGCGATTTTTGGCCACTGACAATCCTTGGTACATTTCTTCACAGCAGCCCCGAATGTGGAGTGGTAGTAGCAAAACTGCGGCCGATGGGCGGCAGTAAGTGGCTGTAGAAGTTGTTGGTTGGGGCGCGAGCGAGTGGTGGGTGATGTGTGGCTTTGTCGACGCTTCGTCACGTCGCGGGGTAGGCGTGAATGTCCTACGGCATTCACGTCAGCTTCGTTTGACGTTTAATAGGTGTCCTCTTCGTCAGGAGTGGAGGCGTTGATGGAGGTCTTGAAGGTCGTGAAGTGGCTGTCCATAAGGGCGTCGAATTACGTCATCAAGTCCTTTATGGGTAAACTATCGACATTGTGTATGGCAGCGCGTACAGGTTCGGGTAAACGGCGTACATAAAGGGCAAGAAAGTAGGTTCACCTCACGAGGAGAACAGTCTGCGGCAGGTTGCAGGGGAGCGATACTGGCCGAGCGAAGGTCTTTGGTCCCCCAATGGTTGTAGAGAGAGCTGAAAAAGCTTTGCTATACGGGCGGCTGGCGACAGCGAGTACTGCTGCAGAAGGTATGTTTTGAGGGCGTCATACACTATTGGGGTGTCTCCTTGTTCACAAAGCTGTTCAGTGATTTACGGGAAGGTGTCCTCGGGTATCCCCGCAAGAACATAATCTACTTTGGTGGTTGAGCATGTCACGCCCTTGATGCGGAACTGGACTTCTGCACGCTGAAGCCAAGCAAATGCCTTTCCACAGGCGAACGCCGAAAATTTCAAAGGGGAGGCGCCAACTTCCGTGGAGTCCGCAATAGTAACAGCCAGGGGAGGGAGGTGGGAGGAGCGAGTCGACTTCCGGGGTCACCAATATGACGGGCGAGATGAAAGCAACTGAGTACTTTATTAGAGACACATCGAGTATATATACACACTAGGTCCCGGCAAGAAGGTCACAAAATACAACATGATATTTCTTGTCCAACCGGCAACCGGTTCTGTTAACAGTTAACAATGAGAAATAGGCAGACATCTTTATGGAAGTTGCTGTCAGTGCGAGGGGAGAGCGAAGATTCAAAGGATAATATATAAAAAAAAAGAGAAATGTCGTTACTATGTACGATCGTGTAACACACAGGTGGTAAAAATGCATACACACCCAAATACACATAAATACACAGTTTGAACCTTTCTCACCCCTCCACCTTTCTTACTACAACCTTCTGATTCGACAATTTGTGGGGAGTAGTCGAAATTAGAAATTATGAACACGATTATCATGTTTTTTTTGGGGGGGGGAGGATTTTCAATTGAAAAATCCAAACTCCTCTTTTAACAAAATAGCATTACACCCATCACTATTGGACTACGAAGCAAGTCTTACGTGAAGAGTCTTCGAAAGACAGAAAGTGTTGTTTATCTCTTTCATAATGTTATAAAACGTTATGCAAATGTTGTACCATTTTCTCGAATCTGTTCAGCATCCTTACCCAAAATCTCTTTCAGAGAATCTCGGTGTTCTGAATCCCGATATAAAACGACATGCATGGCGACGACTCTCGAAGGAAACGTAATGCGATTAATAATTCATTTTATGTCTTGGAGGAAGACGAGAAAATAATCAGGTTCAGAAACGGATGTTGAAAATAGGATGATCGACATCTGGTAATGTGCTTGATCCCATATCTTATTAGAAAAGTACATGAGTAAAGTCATCAACCTTTGAAAAATTCATTGAGTAATAGAACACAGGAATTTGTCAATCTTTGGAAAAGTACACGAGTAATAGAACACAGGAATTTGCCAGCCTTTGGAAAAGTACACGGGTAAGAGAACACAGGAATAGGTCAACCTTCATCACTTTTTTGTATTCTCCGTGTGTACATATATATATATATATATATATATATATATATATATATATATATATATATATATATATATATATATATATATATATATATATATATATATATATATATATATATATATATATATATATACAAAGCGGTGAAAAAGCTTGGTTTTTTAACGAATAGAACACCTGACCGTGGTTAGATTTAGTTAATTCATTTGCTTCAATGATGAATAGGCCTACATCAGTAAAGAAATCGGGGCTAATAATAAATTAATACTATTTATTTATTCATGATAATATTTATCAGGTTATTAATGAATACTTTTTTTCACAAATGAAGAAGTTAAAACCACAAAACAGTAGCGCTCACTACATTATACTACTATGCCTTTCTGGCAGTTTTCTTTAATATCTCCCATACTAATTACTTGATCAGAATGGTACTTGGACACAACATACTATAGACCTCCCACCAATTTATGCTAGTTTATTGCATTTTCAAATTCTGTTAATTAAGGTGTTTACTTTTGTAATAATAAAGCCCAACCCAAGTGAATCGGGTATGTAGGTGAAGCAATTCAAATACATACATTCCCCCATCCCTCCTCGCTCCTTCCGTCCCTCTTCCTAGACCCTTCTCCTATCCCTCCAGTAACCCCCTTTCCTAGTCTCTTCTGCGTCGCTTACTCTACCTTTTATGTAACCTGTTATATTTGTTAATAACTGATATGTAATTTTTTTTTTTTTTATAAATTTTATCAACATTTCATGATATTGTTGTATTTCGTCAGGGTGTTCATGATGTCAGAAAACTAAGTCAATCAGTCAATCAATCGTCATTGTGTATAAGGAGCATGTAGCCTTTTTTAGGTTGGTTGTGTCTGGTGATTTCAGCATATTACTCACCTGTAAATGAGTGAATATTTATTAGTAATTATCCAGGGGTATCCCATCTGCGTCGTCAGTTTTTTATTGTTGATGTGTTGAATCAAACGCAGGTGTATACATAACCCTTTAATGCATAATAAGAGGCTACATTACTCTTGGCTCTGGGCTTCTGACAACCAACTCCCAACTGAGCGTCGAGTGTCTCGTAAACAATCTCACAAACCAAAACAATCATAACAAACATAAGAGCATCGCTCTCAAAAGACTTAAATCTTACTGCAGTAAAAAAAGTAGAAAGAATCACATCCTATCTTTGAGGTAATTAACAAATACTTGAACCCTAATAACAAAATACATTATATCAGTTATGTACAATGTATAAAATGTTTTATCAATGCAATGTGATGCAATGTTGCGCTCAATACATGTAACATTTGAGGTAATACAGTACATTATTACAATAATACATAACATTCTCCTCCCCCTTAACTTGACATTGTAAAAATCTTTATAAATATAATCTCTCAGGGGGGCTTTCCTCTATTAATCCTATTAGGAAGCACTCTAACCTCATCTTTTACTGGTACATGAGTTGGTTCTGAGTCTACATTTGATGTTGAAGCATCTTGGTTAATATTTGACTCATTTGATCTAACTACTTCTGAAAGTTTTCCATCTCTAACATTCACATGCTCTACTGTATTTCTGTGTAATGGCTATAATTGATCAACATGACGTTTTACAATAATTCCACCAACTTGAACATCATAACGTAAATTTCCTATCTCTCATACAATCTCTCCTGGTACCTACTTCTCTGGAGTGTTGTACGATCTTACCATGACATCAGATAAAGGTAAAAAATGTCTTACTTTTGGAAGATTTTCTACTTGTTTATACCCTTCATCTTCTAAATAACTTTGCAAACTTGGATACAACAAATCTAACTTACACCTTATTCTCCTCCCCATTAACAAATTTGATGGTGTCACGGCTGTTGTGCTGTGCCACGTTGTTCTATAAGACAATAAAAACTTTGATACATGTAAAAATATGTTACCTGAATTTGCTTTTCTAAATTTCATATTGTGTTTAAATGTTTGAACAAACCATTCAGCCTCTCCATAGGTAGTGAGATGATATGTTGCTGAAAATATGTGTTTTATTCCATTGACGTTACAAAATTCTTTAAACTTTTGTGAGGTGAATTGTGGACCATTATCTGTAACAATTCTTTCTGGAATACCATGTGTAGAAAACTTGCATTAACTCTCTTATTGTGGCATAAGATGTTGTTGTCTTCATAGGAATGACTTCTGGCCACTTACTGTAAGCATCTACTACTATCAAAAACAAATAATTTAAAAAAGGACCTGCAAAATCTATATGCTCCAATTGCTATGGATACCTGGGTAACTCCCACGGGTACATTCTAGCAAAATGAGGACTGTTCTGTTGCATAACACAAGTCATACAATTCCTTATATAAGATTCCACATCTTTATCTACACCTGGCCACCATACAAAAGTTCTTGAAATTGACTTTGATCTTACAATACCTTTGTGATCAGCATGTATTTCAGACAAAACCTTATTCCTCAGTGAATTAGGAATAAGTACCCTTGAACCTCTCATCGCTATTTCTTGTGTTACACTCAGTTCATACCATATATCCATATAAGGTTTAAAATTTGCCTCTTTTCCACATAAGTCCCTACCTGTCATTAAACTCTCTAAAACCTTACTAAGTACTGGGTCTTTCTTGGTACTGTGGGCTACATACTTTGCTGTAATGGGTACATCATATAGAGAAATTAACAGAATACTGTCATCATACTCTTCTGGAGGTTTGTCGACTAGTAATCTAGATAAAGCATCTGCATTACCCATCTTTGATGTTGGACGGTATTCTATATCATAGTGGTACGCACCTAAATTAATTGCCCAACGTTATAGTCCTGCAGCCACCAACGTAGGTAAACTTGCTTTCGGACCCAATATTGCTAATAAAGGTTTATGATCTGTAACAAGTGTGAACTTTTTCCTACCATAAAGAAACATAGGAAATTTCTTAACTCCATACACTAATGCTAAACCTTCTTTTTCTATTTGAGAGTAATTCCTTTCTGTCTTGTTCAATACTCTAGAAGTGAATGCAATTGGTTTTTCTGTTCCATCTGGCATTACATGAGATAATACTGCCCCTAAACCTATGTTTGATGCATCACATACTAATTTAACTAGTAAATCCATTTGATAATGTACTAAGAATGTAGGTTATGTTATTTCCTGTTTGATTCATTCAAAAGATTCCTGACACTCTTTTGTCCACTTCCATTCAACACCCTTAATCAACAAATTATACAATGGATGTGCAATTGTAGACAAATTCTAAATGAAATTCCCATAAAATGTTACTAAACCTAAAAATTATTGTAATTCCTTAACATTTTCTGGTACTTTTGTTGATTGTAAAGCTTTAATCTTCTCCAGAGTTTTGTGAATACCCTTGCCGTTAATTACAAAACCTAAGTATTCCAATGAATCAACTTCTAAAATACATTTGCTCTTATTTACTCTAATATTATGTTCCTTCAACTTCTTCAGAACTGTTCACAATATTTCTCTATGTTCTCTTGTGTCTTTACCAGCAATTAAAATATCATCTATTAACATTAATACTCCTTGCATTCCTGAAAAAAATCTTATCCATAGTTTGTTGCCATATAGCTGGACTACTTGCAACTCCATAAGGTAATCTCTTTGGCCTAAACAAACCTAAGGCTGTATTTACTGTACATAATTCTTGTGAACTTTCATCCATGGGAAGCTGTTGAAATCCTTGTCTTAAATCTAACTTAGAAAAAACACTGCATTCTGACATAGTTGCAAACATGTCTTTCAGATTTGGTAATGGATGTTGAGTTACTTGCAGTTGTGGATTCAACGTTACTTTGTAATCTCCACATAACCTAACCTGACCATTTTCCTTCACAATAGGTACTAGTGGAGTAGCCCAATTTGAATATGTAAACTTTTCCCATGAACCTTCATTTTCTAATTTCCTGATTTCTGTTTCAACTGCACTTTTCAATGCATACGGTACTGTTCTGGGAGCACAAAATCTAGGAGCACTGTCAGCTTTCAGAACTAGAATTCCATTTGCGTTCTTTACTCTACCTACTTTATCTTCAAATACGTCTTGAAACTCTGATATGATATTATCCACAGACATTTCATTTTTGTGTTCATCTTGTCTACCTGTAACCTTCAAAATACTAGGCCAATCTCATTTCAAATACTGTAGCCAATCCAGACCTAGCAAAGTTTGTCCTTTACCTTTTACTACTGTTAATGGCATTCTCCCTAATATCTGTTCTTTGTACTCTACTTCTACGTTCGAAGCACCTATTACCTAAATATCAAAACCATTATAACCTTTCAAAACTCTATTTGTACCTTCTAATAACAAATTAGGAATGCTTTTAGCTGTTTTCTCAGACATAATTGATACATTGGCTGCTGTGTCAACTTGCATCAAAATTGGTTTACCATTTATGATAACTTCTACCATATGTTTCTTTACATTTTTATTGACAGAATTTATGCGAAATACAAAATCAGTTTCGGACTTATCCCGATTATCATGAACATTTTCCGCATTATTCTCTTGACCAATAGTATCAACTGTAGCATTTATTTTCTTTGTGTACTGTTTAGGGAATCTACAAACAGTTGCAAAATGGCCCATCTTTCTACAATTTTGGCATGTTGGTCCAGTAGCAGGGCATTTCTTTGCTTCGTATGCAAGATGATCTGTTTTACCACACCTATAACACTTGGGTTTTTCCTGTTGTTTTTGTGTATAGGCCTGATTCTGATAATTATAAACATTAGTGTTAGGCACTTTTCTATGATAGACTTTGACACAATCATTCTCTGATTCTCATTGTTTTTCCACTTGGAACCTATTGTACTAATTTTAGAATTGCAATTCTATTGCTTGTAGAACTACCTATTATGTTACTTTGCATATTTGATATTTCTAAAGCTCTGTCTATTATCAATACCTTTTCTAATGTTAAATCTTTATCTTGCAATAATTTTTTTCTTAGCATTTGTGATGTGCAATGTGCAATAACTTGATCTCTGATCAAATTTTCTAACTCTAGAAATTCACATGAAACAGCTAAATTCTTTATTCTAGTCACAAATGCATCTAAACTTTCATTTTCTTTCTGATATGCCTGTGCTGTAAATTGATACCTTTCAAAAAAATTCATTGACCTGAGGAGCAAAATATATGGTAAGAGCATTAATTGCAGCTACGCTTATGTCATCTGTAGGCTGCAATGTCTTAAACACTTCCCGAACTTCTCTACCTGCTGTATGAAGTAATAATGCCTTCTTTTGGGCATCCTCCATATTCCTTAATGCTTCTAAATGATACTTAAATTCCTCACACCACTGTTGCTATCGTGTTGCAACAGAATTGTGTTCAGCTGTGATGCTAAATCGTTCAGGATGTTCAATGTTAAAAGCATTTTGACTTCTTACCTGGATTAGGCTAGGCTGCTGTTCTTAAGTCACCTTGTAACTTCCTAACTTTTTTGTATCCTACCCAACTTTAAAATTCACTTTGTTTTCTTGTTTTGTTTGCTTGTGTTTGATGAAATTCTTCTGGTCTGCTGCATGGGAAATCTTCATTGGCTTTTCCTTCTGCTTCTCTTGCAATAATTTTTCTTCTGCTTCTCTATGATCTCTGCGTGTATTCGTCATCAGGTCGTCGCAAATTTTAGGTTGGTTGTGTCTGGTGATTTCAGCATATTACTCACCTGTAAATGAGTGATTAATCATTGGTAATTATCCAGAGGTATCCCATCTTCGTCGCCAATTTTAGGTTGGTTGTGTCTGGTGATTTCAGCATATTACTCACCTGTAAATGAGTGAATAATCATTGGTAATTATCCAGAGGTATCCCATCTTCGTCGCCAATTTTAGGTTGGTTGTGTCTGGTGATTTCAGCATATTACTCACCGGTAAATGAGTGAATAATTATCAGTAATTATCCAGGGGTATCCCATCTGCGTCATCAGTTTTTTATTGTTGATATGTTGAATCATACGCAGGTGTATACATAACCCTTGAATTTATAATAAGAGGCTACATTACTCTTGGCTCTGGGCTTCCGACAACCAACTCCCAACTGGGCGTTGAGCGTCTCGTAAACAATCTCACAAACCAAAACAATCATAAGAAACATAAGAGCATCGCTCTCAAAAGACTTAAATCCTACTGCAGTACAAAAGTAGAAAGAATCTCAATCTATCTTTGAAGTAATCAACAAATGCTTGAACCCTAATTTAAAAATACATTATTCCAGTTATGTGCAATGTATATCATGTTTTTTCAATGCCTATTTGTCCAACTTGATGAACATGTCTTTTAACTGTGTAAACAATGAAATATGTGTTTTCCAAAGGCAGGATTGATGAACTTTACCTGCTTTACCTCCTTGTGATATATCATGCATTCTGGTAAGCAAGCTTTGCAAGTCCTGTGGCCTTTTGGTAATAAGGACAGCGTTCTAAGCAGACTCTAGTTCTGTTAATTTCTTGCTACCAATTCAGTCCAATCCTTCTCCGACATCCCCAACTATTCTATGCATAACAAAATCCAGGAGGAAGATAAACAAGATAGGTGATAGCAGATTCACTTCAAGTACTCCACTGTGCACTGGAAATTCATTTGGTAGGACTCCATAGACATCAACTTTGTACTTGCTATGCTCATGAACAAACTTAATCAAATCTACATATACAAAGGACACCATAATTACGCAGGACTTCTCAAAATTGGCCAGTGCATTCTATCAGAGGCTTTTTCATAATCCACAAATGTCACCGGAAGTGGATTTCTATATTCTGCACACTGCTGTACCACATGTCTTAAAACGAAAATTTGGCCAGTAAAACTTCTACCTTTCCTAAATCCTGCTTGTTCATCATTCTTTCACTTTAGTCTCTTTAGAATGAGTATACTATACATTTTCATGACGTAAGTATGAGGTTTTGCCTCTTCATGCCACACACACACACATATATATATATATATATATATATATATATATATATATATATATATATATATATATATATATATATGTGTGTGTGTGCGTGTGTGTGTGTATGTATATATGTAAACATACATGTATATATATACATATATATATATATATATATATATATATATATATATATATATATATATACATATATATATATATATATATATATATATATATATATATATATATATATATATATATATATATATATATGTACATATATATATATATATATATATATATATATATATATATATATGTATATATATATACATATATATATATATATATATATATATATATATATATATATATATATATACATACATATATATATATATATATATATATATATATATATATATATATATATATATATATATATATATATATATTTCCTGTGTATGTATGTTGAAATACACAATCAAATTCAGTTACTATTTTTGTTACATTGGAATATCCTACCTTCATAAAATAGCTTTGAATTATCCTGAAAAAGCATTCAAATGACAGACACACCCTCTTCACACTAAGAAAAGGATAAATGCTAATGAATGTAAATGGCAATAACAAAGACCATAACAAGAGGGCAATAAAGAGGAGAGATTTCGTAACCCATTTAAGATCAAGCAGAGCGAAACAATACAGAGAAAAAGAAGACATCTATAAATAATTATCAGAAGCGAGATTAGTTCATATATAATGAAATACCTCGAAATTTAGCATGAATAGGAGAGAGAGAGAGAGAGAGAGAGAGAGAGAGAGAGAGAGAGAGAGAGAGAGAGAGAGGGGGGGGGGGGGAGAGAGAGCGAGAGTAATATATCTTCTTTAATGTACCTCGATATTATCTTTTTAGTCAATGTTTTCTCAACCTTTTTGTTTGTTTATTTTCTACATTGTAAAACTTTTGTATTATCATTTCATTTTATAATCGTCTAAAAGTTTTGCTGTGGCATTAAACTTCCCCCTTTTTAAGGTATTGCCCTTGCAAGTGATATTCTGCATCATCCAAAGCTTTATCTATACATCACTATAATCAGCGCAAAGATTCCAGACGAAATAAGCCCCGCCCCCAATGACGTCATAGCCAATCATGTATCCCACGTCAGCAGTGATCTGACAATCTACGGGTGCACTACCATTATCAAGTTCGTTGTCACGAACACACAATACTTGTGCTATCTATCTCGTACATAACATATCGAGTCCTATAACTATATTACGTATGCACATTTTCTGTATATTTAATTAAAAATCACATTACCTACCAGATAACTACAAGGATCCAAACAGGATTTCAAATGACTTTGTACATACCCGTTAGGATGATAATAATATGAACAGAATATCATTATTATTAATATTATTATTATTATTATTGTTGTTGTTGTTGTTGTTGTTTTTGGTGTTTTTATTAGTCTAGTTACAACCGCCGCTGTAAAAACAAGGGCTGAAACAGGGAAAGCAATATATCACAAATACTGGGATGTCAGGATGCCAGAAAACTTCAAGTCAATTAATCAATCACAAATACTGAATAAAAAATATAAAATATAAAATATTCAATGATCAAAAACAACGTTAAAATAGATTGGTATTATAAAAACTGTGAAATGATACTTATAGCAACATGTTCATTAGAAAAGCCTTTTCAATAAATTTGTACTTATGAAGTTCTGCCATTTAACTGATTAGGAAGATCTTTCCATAATCTGGCCACAGATGGAATAAAACTTATAAAATACTGAGTAATGTTGTGCCTTATGATGAAGAAGCCATGGCTGTTAGAATTATCTGCATATGTAATATCACTTAGAGGAGTATGCGGTCTGAGACGATCTCAATCCAAAGAGTGGTGAGATTTATGAAAAATATTATTCAACATAAAAAAAGAATCACCACAGATTAATATGTAGATCAAGAATTAAGTTTAATAGACCGTAAGTTTCTATTCCACAAATTGTTTAAGAGGAGAGTCAGCAGCTGAAGACCATATGGGGAAACAATACTGATAGCATGGTAGTGTGACAAGCCAAGAGTAGGCTGTGACTCAAAAGCGGGATGAAAGCAACTGAGTACTTTATTATAAACATATCGAGTATATATACACACTAGGTCCCGGCAAGAAGGTCACAAAATACAACATGGTATTTCTTGTCCAACCGGCAACCAGTTCTGTTAACAGTTAACAATGAGAAATAGGCAGACAGGAGTTACTGTCAGTGCAAGGGGAGAGCGAAGATACAAAGGATAATATGTACAAAAAAGAGAAATGTTGTTACTATGTACGATCGTTTGACACACAAGTGGTACATGGCTCCCCCCCTATAAATGACATACTGTACATGTTAAATAGGGCACCCTAATCTAGAGAGGGAAACTGTAGGCGGGTCATCTGGCAACGGGATTCATTTTCCCAGGGACGTTTTGGAGGGTGCAATTGTATTTAGCCATTGCGGAGAGATATCAGCGTTGACGGGTGGACCAGACGTCAGACTGTCGAGTGAAGGCGTGCACCAGAGGCATGTAGCCTGTGCGAATGATGTACCCTCTAAGAAATAGCGAAAGTGACGGACAGCCAAGAGCACCGCCAGCAATTCGGGATCGAAGGTAGAATAACCCAATTCTGCCTTGGAAAATTTTCTGCTGAAGGCGCCCAATGAGCAAGGCAAGCCGTTGACCCCCTGTTCAAGTACTGCACTAATAGCGATGTCGCTGGCATCGGTGGATAGAAGGAGAGGGGCATGTGGGACGGGAAAAGTGAGAGCAGCAACAGTTGATAGGGTATTCTTTGCAACAGTTGATAGGGTATTCTTTGCGTTGCAGAAGGCCGCTTCTTGAAGGGGACCCCACTTCAGGTCTTTTTTCTTGCCCTTGAGGGAGGTGTAGAGGGGAGCAAGAGTGGCGGCAATTGCTGACAGAGAACAGTGATAATAGTTGATCATGCCCAAGAATTCCTGCAATGCTTTGACGGTCGAGGGAGTGGGGAAATTCTGAACGGCTGCTACCTTCTCAGGGAGGGGGTGGACTCCTTCAGGAGTGATGCGGTGGCCTAAGAACGACACTTCTTTGGCGCCAAAGGTACATTTGTTATACTGGATTACAAGACCGTTTTGCTGTAGGCGGTCGAGCACGATGCGCAGGTGATGGAGGTGTTCCTCTGTTGAGGAAGAGAACTCAAGTATGTCGTCCACGTAAAATACCCAAAAGGGGAGGTCCCCTAAGATGCCATCCATGAGACGTTGCAAAGTGGCCCCAGCATTACGAAGACCAAAACAGGAGCAATTGAAGGTGTATGTACCGAAGGGAGTGGTGATGGGGTCTTGCGGATATATTCTGGGTTCATAGGCACCTAATAATACCCCTTCAGGAGGTCAAGGGTGGAGAAAACCTTCGCTTTGTGCAGGTAGGAGGTCACATCGGCGAAGTTTGGGAGGGGGTAGTGATCCGGTTCTGTCTGCATGTTCAGGCGACTGTAATTCCCACACGGACGAAGGAAGCAGTCTTTCTTCAAGATGATGTTTAAGGGTAACGACCATGGGCTGGAGGCCTTTTGGTAAATGCTCATTTCTTCCATTTCGGCGAACGTCTGTTTGGCGGCTGCCAATCGATCTGGTGTCAGACGTCTGAATTTGGCAAAAACAGGGGGTCCCGTCGTCATGATATGGTGATAAATACCGTGTTTGACATGAGCCGTAGGAGTTTGGCGAAGTTCTGGAGAGAAAACTTCCAGGTACGACGTGAGTAGGTGTGCGTAGCCATCCGTGGGTGCGCTGATGTAGAGAACGAGGTTAGAGGGGGCGGGTTGAAGAGGTGTCAACAAGTACGAGTCTGCGTTGATCAATCTTCGGTGGGCGATATCGACCAGAAGGTAGGAATGAGAGAGGATATCCGCACCGAGGATTAGCGATGTGACCTCAGCAATGAGATACTTCCAATTAAATTTGCTGTTTCCAAACGATAATTTGAGGTTCTCGCAGATTTGCAGGCAGCTACCAGGCGGATGTCGGTAGACTTAGACAGACTACGTCATATCCTGAAGAGTTCCCTTGGCAAAAGTGCACGACAAGCACCAGTGTCTACCAAAAATTGCACATCTGTTTGTGCATCATGTAAAAAGAAAAAGATTAGAAACATGGGAGGCTACCGCCATGAGCGATGGTCTATTTACACGTTTTTTGGGCCACTGATGATCCTTGGCACATTTCTTTGTGGCAGCCCGGAATCTGTAGTGGTAGTAGCAAAACTGCGGCTGATGGGCGGCAGTAAGTAGCTGTAGAAGTCGTTGGTTGGGGCGCAAGTGAGTGGTGGGTGATGGGTGGCTTTGTCGCCGCTTCGGCCCATCACGGGGTAGGCGTATGTGTCCTACGGCATTCACATCATCTTCGGCTGACGTTGAATAGGTCGTGAAGTGGCTCTCCATAAGGGTGTCGGCTTTGGTCATCAAGTCCTGTATGGGTAAACTATCGACATCGGGTATGGCAGCGCGTACAGGTTCGGGTAAACGGCGTACCCAATGGGCACAAAGTACATTCACCTCACGAGCAGAGCTGTCTGCGGCAAGTTGCCGGCGAGCGATACTGGTCATTTCCCTTAGGGCGAGCGAAGCACTTTGGTCCCCTATTATTATTATTATTATTATTATTATTATTATTATTATTATTATTACTATCCAAGCTATAACCCTCGTTGGAAAAGCAAGATGCTATATGCCCAAGGGCTCCAATAGGGAAAAATAGCCCAGTGAGAAAAGGAAATAAGGAAATAAATAAATGAAGAGAAAAAGTTAACAATAAATCATTCCAAAACAGTAACAATGTCAAAACAGATATGTCCTATATAAACTATTAACAACGCCAAAAACAGATATGTCATATATAAACTATAAAAAACTCATGTCAGCCTGGACAACATAAAAACATTTGCTCCAACTTTGAACTTTTGAAGTTCTACTGATTCAACTACCCGATTAGGAAGATCATTCCACACCTTGGTAACACCTGGAATAAAACTTCTAGAATACTGTGTAGTATTGAGCTTCATGATGGAAAAGGCTTGGCTATTAGAATTAACTGCCTGCCTAGTATTACGAACAGGATAAAATAGTCCAGGGAGATCTGAATGTAAAGGATGGTCAGAGTTATGAAAATCTTAAGCAACATGCATAATGAACTAATTAATATCTAGATCAGGAATAAGAAATTTAATAGACCGCAACAAATTAAGATGAGAATCAGCAGCTGAAGACCAGACAGGAGAACAATACTCAAAACAATGTAGAATGAAAGAATTAAAACACTTCTTCAGAATAGATTGATCACCGAAAATCTTAAAAGACTTTCTCAATAAGCCAATTTTTTGTGCAACTGAAAAAGACACAGACCTAATGTGTTTCTCAAAAGTAAATTTGCTGTCGAGAATCATACCTAAAACTTTGAAAGAGTCATACAAATTTAAAGAAACATTATCAATACCAAGATCCGGATGTTGAGGAGCCACCGTCCTTGACCTACTTACAATCATACTTTGAGTTTTGCTAGGATTCAACTTCATACCCCATAATTTGCACCATGTACTAATTTTAGCTAAATCTCTATTAAAGGATTCACCAACCCCAGATCTACATTCAGGGGTTGGAATTGATGCAAAGAGAGTAGCATCATCTGCATATGCTACAAGCTTGTTTTCTAGGCCAAACCACATGTCATGTGTATATAGTATGAAAAGTAATGGGCCAAGGACACTACCCTGTGGAACACCAGATATCACATTCCTATACTCACTATGGGGCCCATCGACAACAACTCTTTGAGATATATTACTTAAAAAATCAATAATAATGCTAAGAAACGACCCACCCACTCCCAACTGTTTGTGTTTGAAAATAAGGGCCTCATGATTAACACAGTCAAAGGCAGCACTAAAATCAAGGCCCATTATACGAACTTCCTGACCACAATCAAGAGATTTCTGTACAGCATTGGAGATTGTAAGGAGGGCATCAAATGCTCCAAAGCCTTCACGAAAACCAAATTGTAAACTAGGGAATAGATGATTACTTTCAGAAAACCTATTAAGATGTTTTTCTAGAAGACTCTCAAAAACTTTAGATTATATGGGAGTTATGGAAATTGGGCAGTAATCAGTGGGACTTGAGCTGCCACAAAAACATTTACATAGAGGAGTAACATTACCAATCTTTCAACAAGTGCTAAAAGCTCCTCTTCTCGCTAACTTGCGCAAAATAACAGATAACTTTGGAGCTAAGAAATCTGCTGTCTTTATAAAAAACAAAGGAAAAATACCATTCGGGTCTACACCTCCATAAGCATCAAGGTCCATCAACAGAACTTTAATTTCACGAGATCGAAAAGCTAAACTAGTTAGATAAGCCCCAGGAAAACATGAATGAGGAAGTTCAAGTTTTTCATTACTCTGTTTACTGTTAAAACTATCAGCCAAAAGGGTTGCCTTTTCCTTTGGACAGTGAGTGACTGAGCCATCTGGTTTAAGTAAAGGAGAAACTGTTGCATCTACACCAAATAGTGAAGATTTAAGGGTAGACCACCACCCCTAACGGTTGTTGAGAGAGCTGAAAAAGCTTTGCTATACGGGCAGCTGGCAACGGCAAGTACTGCTGCAGAATTTATGTTTTGATGGCGTCATTCGCTATTAGGGTGTCCCCTTGTTCACACAGCCAGTCGGACATTTCTGGGAAAGTGTCCTTGGGTATCGCCACGAAAACATAATCTGCTTTAGGGGTTGACCGAGTCACGCCCTTGATGCGGAACTGGACTTCTGCGTGCTGAAACCAAGCAAATGCCTCTCTGATGGTTAACAACGAAAATTTCAATGGGGCGGCCATAGTACCAGTGAAGGGGGACGAAGGCAGTTGGAGCGAGTCGACTTCCGGGGTCACAATGTGATGAGCCAAGAGTAGGTTGTGACTCAAAAGCGGGATGAAAGCAACTGAGTACTTTATTATAAACATATCGAGTATATATACACACTAGGTCCCGGCAAGAAGGTCACAAAATACAACATGCTATTTCTTGTCCAACCGGCAACCAGTTCTGTTAACAGTTAACAATGAGAAATAGGCGGACAGGTTCTGGCAAGATGCTGTCAGTGCAAGGGGAGAGCGAAGATACAAAGGATAATATGTACAAAAAAGAGAAATGTCGTTACTATGAACGATCGTGTGACACATGGGTGGTACAGTAGAATGAAAGAGTCAAAACATTCTATCACGATAGATTAATAACCAAAAATTTTGAAAGACTTTCTTTACATACCATTATGAGGATTTTTTTCCCTAATAGAAAAGTTCAATCAAGAATCTTACCTAGAATTTTAAATCGATTTTCTATACTTAGAGATATTTTGTCAATGTTAAGGGCTGGCTGTTAAGAAACCACTGTACTTAACCTAATGCTATATTACTTAGGGGTTATCTTCATCTTCCATAATTTGCACTAGCCTCCTAGGTGGTACAGTGGCAATGTGTTCGCCTGGCATTTGTATGGCATTAGATCGATCCCAGGCCGGGACCGTGAGTTTAAGCGGTTTACTGGGGAAGCCCCGGCTGATGAGCATCTATTCTGATGAAACTGGAATAGAAACCAGACATCTTTACCTTTAAAAATGGCGTGAATAAATATTGTCTTACAAGCAATATTGCATCACCAATATTTCAATAGGCAATATCCAAGCATTCAGCTCCATTAAGCATCAATACTCAGAACTCTATTATTGTACGGAGTATATCAGTTCTCAAGAAATTATTTCGATTGTGATACGTATCTAAGCAGCTTTTGTTCATCTATGATCCTGAAGGACTCCAGTTCCTTGTGGAAGATATTTTCATGCTGATAAAGACCAATGAATATACCAATCGGAGACTTGACTTTAGAATAAGAAGCATTATTGGTAATATCCAATATGAACACTATATGAACACTTTAATAATGCAAGAGTGATGATAAAATCTCTCAAGTTTATAAAAGACCGAAAATGCTTTTAGAAAATGAGTGGGGATATTTTCACTGGTTATTCTATCTGGATTTCCTTGGCAGCTGCACTCGGTAATATAATTTTTCCTTTGATCCACCAAATCTTAAAAACTTCGATGAATTATTCGCTTAGTGTCTGAATAGTTGGCAATGAATTTTTAAAAAGAAATTGTTAATGACGGTGAAATTAACAAGCTTAAAAACAAAAATCAATATTAATTATTGAAACTTTGAATATGAAAGCAGAAATTGATAGGATAGTTGACAAAAACTTAATAATCTGGGAAAAAATATATAAGTACAAGCAAACTATTATATAATGGCATGAAAAGAAATAATGGAAAATCCATCGTAAGCTTGTGAGATCGTTCATTAAATTCTCTTAAATCTTGCGAAAATCATTAATATATTTCAAACTTAATTCTAGAATCGATCATTTATCTTATTTCTGAGTATCCAAATAAATAAGTATCTCAACAAATTCACCTCCATAGCACAGAATATTTCCATAGTGTATGGTATATCATTTACCTTCGGGTTCTAGGAATTAATATATAAACCATTTCCCTCTTTGAAGATATATTTTTGTTCCTTTATTTCTCGACGTTGAATATCTGCCAAGCTTACGATCCAATATTTCTAATTCCCTTTTTACCCGAGATCCATTTCACTTCATATCATTATTTTTTGTCTTCATTACCTTTGCTTTATAATTTTTTTTTGTCTGTCGTTTGCCTGGTCACTAATCCCCTTGGTAATCCAGTGCGGAAAATTATTCCTATTCCTTATTTTGAGCTAATAATTAAATTAATTATAATGATTAGTTACTCATTACCCTCATTATCACCAAACACATATTTAAATGTGTTAAATAATTTAGGCTAATACAGTGCATGTCATGTGGGACAAGCGAAGTAAACAGTAAATTAGAATGGTTAGAAAACTTCTCTAGCTCTTTAAAGGTTTAAGGGTCGCTCATGAATGGCGGAGGCAAGGGACAGTGAAATTGCCCCTATAAAGCAGGACAATGCCCTAGAAACTGATCATATATACATATGATCAGCGACCAACCCCTCTCTCCACTCAAGCTAGGACCAAGTAGGGCCAGGCAATGGCTGGTGATGACTCAGCAGATAGACATATGTGCTCCCCCAAACACCCCATCCTTAGCTCACAAGGATGGTGAGGTTGCAGCGACCAAAGGAACTAACGAGCTCCAGCCTGGCGTCCATCAGTCAGGGACGTTACCACATTTTTAAATAGTCCTTTGAATCGAACTCATTACTTCCTAGTTACTTGAACACCTCACACCAATTTACCTCTCTCTCTCTCTCTCTCTCTCTCTCTCTCTCTCTCTCTCTCTCTCTCTCTCTCTCTCTCTCTCTCTCTCTCTTCGTCCGAATACAAAACCATCGAAGCCCTTTTTTCCCAGAATTGTGGGAAAAAACGTTCCTTGTTGCACAAAAAGGAAACAGGTAAGAAAAAAGACAATGAACAGGCAATAGAAAACGAAGAGCAAAATAAGTAATAAAGGCAAATCCAATTGTGGGAAAATCTGCAAAGATTTTTGGGTCACCCAATCAATAAAGAATGAGAGAAAACTAATTGCACAACGAACGACCCTGTGTTTGGACGAGGATTAAATTTCAGTAAAAATAATGTTTTCTGAACTCCTTTGCCAGAGAAAAATTTTGTTAAATATAAAAACATCGGTTAAAACGATTTTATTGTATAGAATTAATTTCTTAGTCTATAATGGTAATAAACGAGTCAAATGTGAAAATATTTACAGAATGAAATCATGTGATATTAGCTCATAATCTATTATTTATATTCATATTTTTTTTCTTAAATCACTTCTCTGTACAACCTTTACTATTTTAATTTTATTACCAAGGGGAATTTCAACATATTCCTATTCATAACTATTTCCTACCTCTCTTTTCCGCAAAGACTTTACTATTTTATTTTTATTATAGCAGAGAACTTCATCTTTTGTATATCACCTCAGCATCAATAAACTTGCCAATCACAATAGTACAAAGAAATAAATTCAAACTAAATTTTCAAAACTATGTAAAACATTTCTTGGAGAAAATTCTATGAAACGTACTATACCCAACATAGGAAGTAATAAAGAATATTTTACCTAACAAAATACTTTCACTAAATATGCAAATGGGAAATTACTTGTCAAACAATTCCCTCAACCACTAAAGCTTAAGAAATATATTTTCAATTCGAAGAGAATTTTTGCATCTTATTGTAAGTATATAAAAACATATGATAAAGGAATAAATGAATACATTATATAACAAACTAAATTTGATTTTCCCTTAACCAGTGTTATTTCTATTATCCAATATTAGCCCAAACCACTACAATGACTTCTAATCAGTAGTTCGGGAAGTTTCAATGAATCACATCCCTAGATGCTGCAAGAAATACTACATCGCAGATCTCAACGAACAATCAAAAGAGCGGTACACTTAGTATATCAAGGCATATTACGAAGATCCCTTTTCTGAAAGTACTGAGGAACTTAAAGAGGATACTTTAGCCTCAACCAGCAATGAAAAAAAAAAAAGAATGCAGGCACAAAGTCATAACTTCCATAAACATGGCCCATACAACAAAAAAGCCTATACATCCATTGTTAAACTGAACGCAGAAAAGAAGCCCCAACCTATTATAAGTAGCACCCTAACTGCTCCTGAACGGCAAGCCCTACAACAAGGAGCGGGGTTACCTAAATAAATTGACACAGGACATGGACCGTAATATCATATCATTCTAGACAGTGACAGGAACTTCCAACTGTTCACCTTGGAAGACCTAAAAGCTACTGTGGAACATCTAAAATCTGAGAAGCCAGTCAGCCTAGATGGTATAACATTAGAAAGGATCCTATATTTTTTAAACACAACAAAAGATCCAATGTACACGAGACGTACATTGCAGTTTCCAAGTGAGTGGCTTCAGGCCAATGATTGAAGCAGTCGATGACAGTAAAAAGGTAACAATGTCCTTGTATTGTGGGTAGGAGACCTGCAACATTGAAATGAATGTGGGCAAAATGCCACTGAGGCTGAGCAAAGGTGACCACTCCTGAATCCGTCTGTTGATATACTTTTTAGGTTTAACTTGAAGTACAGGGGAAGACCCAATCCTTAGTATCCATAGTAATGACATGCCAAATGAACTTTGTCTTCGGTAGTTTTGCAGTAGAACAGCAAAAGGGATGTGAAAGGCCAGGAATGTGGGAAGGTATCCATGGTCTAGGTCTACTAGCACTGACGTCACAGAGGAGGGTGGCTTTGGAGTCATTGAGATGGACATTCTCCCAACAGAGGGATGTGTAGGATGTCCTACATGCTTGGTATCCTGAATCTTTTAGTTGGGCTTCTGCAAAGGCATTGTAATCACGTTGGTGATGTTTGGGAGGAGGTAGTGATCCAGTTCTGTCTGTATATTTAGGCATCTGAAATCCCCCACATGGATGCAAAGAGCCATCTTTTTTTTAGGACTATGAGTAAGGGTGATGACCATGGGCTTGAGGTTTTTCGTCCATTTCGGCGAACGTTTGTTTAGCGGTTTCTAAAGAATCTGGTCACAGACTTCTTAATCTGGCAAGTATTGGGAGCCTCGTCGTCTTTATATGGTGATAAATACCATGTTTAGAGGGCAAAATGTGCATTTGATGAGGTTCTGGACAGAAGACTTCCAAGTATGATGTGAGGAAGTAGGTGTATGCATTTGTGAGTGCGCTGATGTAGAAAGCGAAGTCTGAGGGGGCTAGATGGAGAGGTATCGAGGTATACGAATCAGAGTTGACTAACTGATGGTGAACGTCACCAATAAGGAGTTTGAAATGTGAGAGGATGTCTGCACCGAATATTGGCAACGTGATGTCAGCCACGAGAAACTTCCAATTATACTTGGCGCTTCCAAATAATAATGTGAGGGTTTCATAACCATGAGTGGGTATCACAGATTTACTGGTACCTACCAGATGGATATCGGCAGACTTAGACAGACTAGGCCTTGTCCTAGAGAGTGGCCTTGGCAGAAGAGAACGGCAAGCACCCGTGTCCACCAAAAATGGAACCCCCCCCACCTGCATCATGTTAAAAGAAAGGATTAGTGACAGGGGAGGCCATTGCCAAAAGTGAAGGCCTACTTACAAGTTATTGGGCCACTGACAACAATCCACACATTTCATCGAAGCAGCCCCGAATCTGGAGCAGTAGTAGCAGAACTATGGCTTATAGGCATCAGGAAGTGGGTGTAGAGGTCGTTCATTGGGGTGTGTAGGAGTGGTGAGTGGTGGGCACTTTTGCCACTGACCCACCACGTCACGGGGTGGATGTCTGCGTCCTACCACCTAAACGTCAGCTTCGCTCGATGCTGAATAGTTGTCGACTTCATCATTAGTGGAGGCATTGATGGATGACTTGAAGGTGTTGAAGTGGCTGTCCATATGGGTGTCAACTTTGGTCATTAAGTCCTTCATGGCAAAAATATCGACAATGGGGATAGCAGTGTGTACAGGTTCAGTTAAGTGCCGTACGCAAGGGCGTGCAGTAGATTTACTTCGCGATGAAAGCCGTCTGCGGCAGGTTGGTACCCAGCGGTTGTTGAGAGAGCTCAATACGTTTCACTATGCGGGCAGCTGGCGATGGCGAGTACTGCTCCAAAGGGTACGATTTGAGGGTGTTGTATGTTATTAGCGTGTCTCCTTACCCGCACAGTCAATTTTGAGGTTTCCGGGAAAGTGTCCAGGGAATCGCTACGAGAACGTAATCTGCTTAGGTGCTTGACTGATTCAAGGCCTGGACTTAAGCGCACTGGAACCAGGCAAACGCTTCTCTGCTGACGAAGGACAGTAAAGTCGGTCTCTGAGGGAGGCCTCATCAAACAGTAAGACACAGCTGTGAGGGGGAGGGCAGGAGGAAGCTGATCACTCCAGTGGTCACCAATGTGCAGATGCACAAGTTAGGTAATAATTGAGAAGCTAGGATAATGCACTCAACTTTATTTGGATGGATTATTATTATATATACAACTCATTCCAGTCAAAAATGGCCCATGAATTCCAACACAATAATTCAAGAACATACAGGTTATCAATGCGAGGGAAGAGTGATAATGATAACATACAAAAAACAGAAATACCGTTACAGTGCATAAGCATGTGGGATACACGTGAAGTACAAGACTACGTCAATCCTGCTGCAGTCAAGTATTAAAACTGATGCAATAAATCTAAACTAAGTAAGTCAACGGTACAGTCTCAGTCGATCTCATGGTGGCATATAACACTGTAAATCATAGAGCACTACTTTTGAAGATTGCTCAAATTATAAGGAATAACTGCATACTCAACACCATTACTTACCAATCAGCGGTTTTTAATAAAAATGGTTGGTTGAAAGAGCAGATGGAAAGATACAGAACATCCGCAGGTACATAATGAAGACAACCTATGCATTTCCACTAAATTGGACTCCTTCACAACCATTAAAAAATCTTTCATTGGCACTACTACAAAATTTGACAGCTAAATGCCAATCCAACCAAATCCCAGGAGTATGCTCTCAACTGAACAATTACCAGGCAAACAAAAAGCTAAAGATCATTTGGGTCAACAAAGAAATGGAAAATCCCACTTCCTCGTCTATTTAGGCATCACCGTTGACGTAATGCTCTCCTTGAAATAGGACATAAATAAAAGCAAACAAAGTAGCTACTAGGAACATCTTCCTCAGCAAACTTGCTAACGCCAGCTGGGGAACAGACCCTGAAACTCTGAGACACATAGTCTTACCACTTTGTTACTCTACTGTGGAGTACAGTGCACCAGAATGGGCAAAATCATGCCATGCGTGTAAGGTAAACCCAGACCTAAATAAATCCTGTCAGATTATTAATGGCATCCTAAAATCAACACCTCTACCATCTTTATACAAAGTAACCGGTATCCCACTACCCTGTATCCAACGAGAAAGGCTTGCAAAAACCAAAAAGAATAAACACATTAATGACCCTAGGCATCCACTCCACAATCAAGAAGCAAGACGAAGAATGAAAAAGCTTCACGAAATATAATGGACTAGAACCAAGACAAGAAGCTGTTCACAGGATAGAAAAGTGGCAGGAAAGGGACCGATGGCCATCCAATGATGCGCTGCCCAGCCCAAACAAAGGTCTGCCCAGCAGAAAAAACCCTCACTAGGAAGGATTGGATAACACTAAAGAGAGGAAGGGTAAATGTGGGCTAAACTGGAGATAACTGCCACAAATGGGGATTAGCCAGAAACCCTGAATGCCCATGTGCGTCAACACTACGAACAGTGGAACACATCCTACGAGGATCCCCTCTGGGCCCTTATTGCTCAGATCAAGAACTCAAAGAGGCAAACGACAACCACCGTTGTGGGTTCGAGATTGGCACAATAAGATATGATAATTCTTCTTCCATTAGCGTGCTTTTTACCCATTAGTACGGGGCAACACGGTTGTCTTCTTTTGAAGGACTTTGCTTTGGCTTTGGGGTGGACCGTAGTCCCGAACGGATGCCCTGCCTGACATTGCTAGACCCCAGTATCGTATGCTTGTGTGTTGTACCAGCCACTATCGCCCTTCCTCCCAGCAGCGAGGAGTCATGACTGATCAAAAGTTCCAGTATTAATAAAACAAAATCTTACATTTAAAGGTTACCTTTATAAGGAACGTCTAGGGAAAAAACTGTTAGTGGTTTGGAATTTAGACTTTTGGTTATTTATCACAGAGCTTGGGGCTTTGACACGATTCAGTACCTTTGTGCAACCCATCAGTTGATCTGTGAAATGAAAGTTAGTAGAAGGAAAAATTGAAGAAGAGGGAACGGAGGTAAATCAGGACACAAATTAAGTTTAGCTTGTGTCCGAAGGAACTTTGCAAATTTACCGTTAAATTTTGCATAAATTGCACCGCAAGAGGCGTACTGATGGCACTACTCCTACTTGCGGAAAATTTTTAAGGAGTTATATACTTCAATCTCATATTATTCTCCACGGACTTGACTCATAGGGGAAGCTAAAATGTCCTCATTAATGGAACTATTTTTCTCTTGCTCATTAACGGATTTTCTTTTATCGAATTTCACTTTTTTAAACAGGAAAAAAAGTGTACATTTAATTTAAAGCACTCAAATAAATAATGCAAGGTATGAAACTCTAGGAAGAAAAAAAAGAAAAAAAAGACAAAGGGGCTTTGTAATGTTTGATCTTTCCTTTATATTCGAAACAGCTCAGCCATTCTTTAACTTTTTCTTGAAACTATTGCATAGTGAAATGAATTATATCAGTCCTCCTTTCTTAGGTGTATCCCTTTTCGTTAAAGGTATTTATGACTATTTCCGATTGAACAACTCGATAGAGAGAGAGAGAGAGAGAGAGAGAGAGAGAGAGAGAGAGAGAGAGAGAGAGAGAGAGAGAGGTACATTCCTGGATATGACAGGAAATATTTCCATTCTTACTATATGTTATATCCCTTTAACTTCATGTTCAAGGAATTTATATATAAACCGCTTCTCTCTTTGAAGATCCATTTTTGTTCCTTTACTTCCTGACGCAAAAAGCCTGCCAAGCTAGGTCCCATTATTTCTATTTCACTTTTAATAGAGTTTTATTTTACTTGATATCAATTTCCCTCTTTTGATTCATATTATTTTTTTTCCTCATCGCCTTTACTTTTGCAATTTCATGGCACTTTAATCCCCATTGTAATTGAATGCATGAAACGATTCTCATGTTTTATTTTAGAATATAAGATTTCACTTGCTCTTTACTCTTCACTAGCATGATATTTCATCGTAAAATGGCATTTCATAAATTTAAAGAACCCTTTTTTGCTAATAGAAGAGAGGTGATGCTAGCAAATTGAAGAGTGAATAAGAATTTACGAAACAAACAATGCGAAACGATAGTGATTTGTTGTTTTTCCTATTATAAGTAGTGTCTACTTTTCCTTTGAGTTAATTTTCCTTATATCTTTCTTTTTACTGGAGATTTTAATACAAATCTCTCTCTCTCTCTCTCTCTCTCTCTCTCTCTCTCTCTCTCTCTCTCTCCTCTCTCTCTCTCTCTCTCTCTCTCTCTCTCTCCCTATGAGTTGTATCTGTGTTCCGGTGAGTGAATACACTTGTACGATCCTAAAAATATCCTGATTTAACGCGGATAGCAAAAGGCTATCGAGTGAAATATAGCTACAAGTTTTCGTGAATAGTCGGTGATTAGTTTGAGGTCAGAAAAGTGGGATAAAACGTCGGCATAAGATAGATATCTTGTGAATTACTAAAAATCTGATCAAGATGTCGTATAATACAGGCAACGCTTGGAGAGATATAGCTGCACATAGCAAAAGTAAATTCCATGAGTTGGCGAATCAAGAGCTTGACCGGCTGATAACAGAGGTCACTAGTAACTCCAACCAGTGTGACGGAAAAATATTCGCAGACATATTGAAACAATATGATCCAATAAACTGGAGGAAATCTGCGGAAAACATCAGCAAAATAATAGAAGAAATTCCTAAGAAGATCCAAGTGATAAAGAGACTTATAAAGAAAGTCTACATCAATCAACACATTCCATCAAAGAACAATTAGAAGTCCAATATGGTGAATATGCTGATTGATGCATTGGGAAAAAGAATGCCAAAATGGTGTAATACATGTAAGATATGGTATTCCATTAATAATCCTCAACAATTGATTAGAAAATGTGATGCCTGCCATGTTCCAACACACCCTACATGTGCTGAAATACAGCAATAAATAAAAAATAAAGACACAAAGGTATTCTGCTCAACATGCTTAGTCTGGATAGAAAATATAATTAAGTCGAGACTAAATCTGCAAATAGTTGCAGATAATGAAGAGGAAGAAGAAGAAGCAGAAGAAGAAGAAGAAGAAGAAGAAGAAGAAGAAGAAGAAAAATAAGAAGAGAAAAATGAACAGGATATGTGTAAGGAAGCAGAGGAAATCATTGATATAACCTATAATGCCATCCAACAACATACTTTTGAAGAAATAAATTATCAGATGGAAAAACAAATAATACACCCAAGAGACTCTACCCAGACCTCCATACTTTTAGGGAAGAGCATGAACAAGAAAAAAAAAAAGAAAGATATAGTCTGCAATTTGCTGAAAAGAGGGAATTGCAAATTTGGCGAAAGATGCTACTACAAGCATACATAGATACAGTATGCCATAATTATGAAATATATGGTAAATGTGCATATTTAGACGGATATGGAGACGAATGTAGAGATCTCATCCAAAAATATGCAAAAACCTAAAAGAAGGAAGAGGATGCAGTTTCAACAAAAAATGTTGATATATGCATCCTGCAACCATGAATGAAAGAAAGAAAACTCAGCGAACTGAAAAGAAAAATGAAAGCAAAAATGAAACAAAAAAAAAGAAACAAAAAAGCAAGCTGTGTATATACCGAGCTATACACTAAAAGCCCCAAGATATGGGGCCTATCAACCCAAATATACACATTTAGAGCCCAACTACAAAGAATGCATCTATAATGCCAGGGGCTGGTGCAGATATGGGGAAAATTGCAGGTATACACAAAAATAAATATGAAGGCGAAAGAGTAAATATAATAGAAAAGTTTGATTTTTTAATGGCAGAATTCCGGGAAATGAAGAAAAAAAACATCATATCAGAACAGGAAGGAAGCATGGGAGAATCCATATTATTACCAATTTTAAATAATGGGGATGAAACACAAACCATAATAGTGATGAATGCACAGGGTTCAGTCACGAGTAACTCTAAAAGGAAAATAGAGTTCTTAGAAGAACTAATCCAAATTGAAAAAAATAGATATATTAAATATAAGTGAAACATGGTATTCCCAAGAGACTGGCAGTGATGACCAGATAAAGGGTTTCCAAACTTATAGATCAGACAGAAAAAATAGGAATCAAGGGGGAACCGCAATATATGGAAGAGACATAAATCAAGGAAAAGTCTGTGAAAAATACAGCAACACAGAATGTGAACCGATTGTGGTAGAATTTGAATTTGAAAAACTAGTGAATATTGTAGTTTACAGACCCCCAAATACTAAGGAGTTTGACATAATAATAGAACAAATAGATGATATATGTAGAAACCATAAAGAATGGAATATACATTACTCCTATCCGGAGATCTTAACTTTCCTTTCGTGGATTGGAAAGAACGGATAGAAGAAAGTGGTTGCATGTATACATATAAAAAAGAGAGTAATAGTAGCGCAGAAGATAAGAGGCAATTTGAAAAGCTTCAAGATATGCTATTAGAACATAATATGCAACAAATAAACCACATTCCAACAAGAAAGGAAAATGTCCTAGATCTAGTATTTGTGAATGAGGTGAATTATGTTAAAGAAATAATAGTGTATAACACGGGAATATCAGACCACAATGTCATAGAATTGATAATCCATTCCTAAGCAAGTGATCGCAGAATTAATAAAAGCACAAAACTTTGGGAAGGATATGGAAAATATAATTTTTACAGTAAGAATATAAAATGGTCAGAAATAAATGAAGAACTGAATAAAGAATGGAAAAATGTATTTGTAAGTGATAATATACAGGTAAATACGGACATACTGTATAAAATACTGGAGAAAATTGTTAAAAATATGTACCGAAAAAAAAACAATAAACAAAAGACGTGCATACCAAGAGACAGAATGATCTTATTTCAGAAAATCAGAAAGTGGAAGAAAAATCTTGCAAAAGAAAAAAATCTGTAGAAAACGATGGAAATAAAATGTAAGATAGAAAATGCAGAACAAAAGATTGTACAGTCGAAAGAAAATGAAAAAAGGGACTTAGAAGAAAGGACACTTCAAAATATAAAAAGAAACCCCAAAGTACACTACTCCTATGCAAAAAAAAATTAATAAAAGGAGATTAAAAATAGGCCCTCTAAGAATTGAAGGACGGCTAACGAATTAAAAAAAGGAAATATGCAACATATTAGCAGAAAAATATAGAAGTGAGTTTACGCCAAGAATTGTGAATGAGAATAATGAAACAGAAATGAGAGAAGAAAATGTTGAATATCTAACGGATATAGATATTAATGAAGCATGTATTGTCAAGGATATAAACTAAATTAAAAATGGATCGGCAGCCGGACCAGATGGAGTTCCAGCGATTTTGTTAAAAAAAACTGCAAACACTATCGTGAAGCTCCTTGTAATACTGCTAAGACAAAGTGTAGATATGTGCGAGATATATGTTAAACATGAATTAGCTTATATAACCCCTATCTTCAAAAATGGATCAAGACTAGAGGCAAGTAATTATAGACCTGTTAGTCTAACATCACATATTATGAAAGTGTATGAGAGGGTAATAAAAAAAAATAATGAACCATTTGGTTAAAAATAATCTGTTTTATATAGGTCAACACGGTTTTGTGCCTGGCAAAAGTACACAGACCCAACTGATAGCACACTATGAAAACATATGCAAAAATATGATAAATGAAAAAGACACAGATGTGATCTATCTAGATTTTGCAAAAGCCTTTGACAAGGTAGACTATAATATATTAGAGAAAAAATTGAGAAAGCATAATATTGTGGGAAAGATAGGAAAATGGGTAAAAGAATTCCTGCAAAACAGAAAACAGATAGTGGTTGCAAATGACGAGAAATCAGATGAAGCGCAGGTAATATCTGGCGTACCACAAGGTACGGTATTAGCTGCACTGCTGTTTGTTATTATGATCTCAGACATAGACTGTGATGTTGAAAACTCCGTAGAGAGAAGTTTCGCCGATGACACAAGAATAAGTACAAAAATTACTTGTGATGAAGATAGGAACTCACTACAAAGAGATCTAAACAAAATATATGAATAGGCGGAGATAAATAGGATGGTATTTAACTCCGATAAATTTGAATCAATAAACTATGGAAACAGAGAAGAAATGGTATATGCATACAAGGGACCTAATAATGAGACAATCACAAACAAGGAAGCAATTAAAGACCTTGGTGTAATATTAAATAGGAATATGTTATGCAACGACCAAATAGCAGAAAAATATAAGAGTGAGTTCACGCCAAGAATTGCGAATGAGAATAATGAAACAGAAATGAGAGAAGAAAATTTTGAATATCTAACGGATATAGATATTAATGAAGCATGTATTGCCAAGGATATAAACGAAATTAAAAATGGATCGGCAGCCGGACCAGACGGAGTTCCAGCGATTTTGTAAAAAAAAAACTGCAAACACTATCGTGAACCCGCTTGTAATACTGCTAATATAAAGTGTAGATATGAGCGAGATATATGTTAAACATAAATTAGCTTATATAACCCCTATCTTCAAAAATGGATCAAGACTAGAAGCAAGCAATTATAGACCTGTTAGTCTAACATCGCATATTATGAAAGTGTATGAGAGGGTAATAAAAAAGAAGATAATGAACCATTTGGTTAAAAATAATTTGTTTAATATAGGTCAACACGGTTTTGTGCCTGGAAAAAGTACACAGACCCAACTGATAGCACACTATGAAAACGTATACAAAAATATGATAAATGAAAAAGACACAGATGTGATCTATCTAGATTTTGCAAAAGCCTTTGACAAGGTAGACCATAATATATTAGAGAAAAAAATGAGAAAGCATAATATTGTGGGAAAGATAGGAAAATGGGTAAAAGAATTCCTACAAAACAGAAAACAGATAGTGGTTGCAAATGACGAGAAATCAGATGAAGCGCAGGTAATATCTGGCGTGCCACAAGGTACGGTATTAGCTGCACTGCGGTTTGTTATTATGATCTCAGACATAGACTGTGATGTTGAAAACTCCGTAGTGAGAAGCTTCGCCGATGACACAAGAATAAGTACAGAAATTACTTGTGATGAAGATAGGAACTCACTACAAAGAGATCTAAACAAAATATATGAATGGGCGGAGATAAATAGGATAGTATTTAACTCCGATAAATTTGAATCAATAAATTATGGAAACAGAGAAGGAATGGTATATGCATACAAGGGATCTAATAATGAGACAATCACAAACAAGGAAGCAATTAAAGACCTTGGTGTAATGTTAAATAGGAATAAGTTATGCAACGACCAAATAGCAATACTGTTGGCTAAATATAAAGCAAAAATGGGAATGTTATTCAGACACTTTAAAACAAGAAAAGCTAAACACATGATTATGCTTTACAAAACTTATGTACGTAGTACACTCGAGTACTGCCATGTGATATGGTACCCACACTACCAAAAGGATATCGCGCAAAAAGAGATTGTACAAAGGTCCTATACTGCTAGAATAGAAGAAGTTAAGGACCTTGATTACTGGGAAAGACTGCAATTTTTTAAACTATACAGTCTAGAAAGGAGAAGAGAACGCTACATGATCATACAAGCATGGAAGCAAATAGAAGGGTTACCAAACTAAGAAACAAAAAGATAACAACCCTATGTTCGTGGCAAAGAATTTAAAATACCTTTTTTTCATTAAATCGTAAAAAAAGAAAATCTTTTATCACTGACATTTTTTTCCGTTGTGTGAGAGAGAGAGAGAGAGAGAGAGAGAGAGAGAGAGAGAGAGAGAGAGAGAGAGAGAGAGAGAGAGAGAGAGAGAAAAAAAAAATTTGTGTTATCCAACTAAGAAAAAAAAGATAACAACCCTATGTTCGTGGCAAAGTAATTTAAAATACCTTTTTTTATTAAATCGTAAAAAAAGAAAATCTTTTATCGCTGACATTTGTTTTCGTTGTGTGTGTGTGTGTGTGAGAGAGAGAGAGAGAGAGAGAGAGAGAGAGAGAGAGAGAGAGAGAGAGAGAGAGAATTTTGTGTAATCCAACTAAGGAAAAAAAGATAACAACGCTATGTTCGTGGCAAAGAATTTAAAATACTTTTTTTCATTAAATCGTCAAAAAAGAAAATCTTTTATCACTGACATTTGTTTTCGTTGAGATATTATATATATATATATATATATATATATATATATATATATATATATATATATATATATATATATATATATATATATAACTATATATATATATATATATATATATATATATATATATATATATATATATATATATATATACATATATATGGGTTACCAAACTAAGAAAAAAAGAAAAAAGATAAAAACCCTATGTTCGTGGCAAAGAATTTAAAATACCTTTTGTTTTTTTCATTAAATCAAAATAAGAAAATCTTTTATCACGGACATTTGTTTTCTTCAAGTCATTAGAGAGAGAGAGAGAGAGAGAGAGAGAGAGAGAGAGAGAGAGAGAGAGAGAGAGAGAGAGAGAGAGAGAGATTGCTGGGTTACCCAACTATGAAATAAAAGATGACAACCCTATGTTCGTGGCAAAGAATTTAAAAGACCTTTTTTCATTAAATCATAAAAAAGAAAATCTTTTATCACTGACATTTGTTTTCGATGGGAGAGAGAGAGAGAGAGAGAGGAGAGAGAGAGAGAGAGAGATGAGAGAGAGAGAGAGAGAAGAAATTTTGGGTTATCCAACTAAGGAAAAAAAGATAACAACCCTATATTCTTGGCAAAGAATTTAAAATACCTTTTTTTTCATTAAATCATAAAAAAAGAACATCTTTTATACTGATATTTTTTTGTTGGTCGTGGCTGTGTGTGTGTTGAGAGAGAGAGAGAGAGAGAGAGAGAGAGAGGAGAGAGAGAGAGAGAGAGGAGAGAGAGAGAGAGAGAGAGAGAGATTTCTGGGTTACCCAACTAGGAAAAAAAAGATAAGAACCCTATGTTCGTGGCATAGAATTGAAAATACCTTTTTTTTCATTAAATCGTAAAAAAATAAAATCTTTTATCACTGACATTTGTTTTCGTTTGTGTGTGTGAGAGAGAGAGATGAGAGAGAGAGAGAGAGAGAGAGAGAGAGAGAGAGAGAGAGAGAGAGAGAGAGAGAGAGAGAGAATTTTGGGTTATCCAACTAAGGAAAAAAAGATAACAACCCTATGTTCGTGGCAAAGAATTTAGAATACCTTTTTTTTTATTAAATTGTAAAAAAGAATTTTTTTTTTAACAATGACATTTGTTTTCGTTGTGAGAGAGGAGAAGAGAGAGAGAGAGAGGAGGAGAGAGAGAGAGAGAGAGAGAGAGAGAGAGAGAGAGAGAGAGAGAATTTTGGGTTATCCAACTAAGAAACAAAAAGATAACAACCCTATGTTCGTGGCATAGAATTGAGAGAGAGAGAGGAGAGAGAGAGAGAGAGAGAGAGAGAGAGGAGAGAGAGAGAGAGAGAGAGAGAGAGAGAGAGAGAGAGAGAGAGAGAGAGAGAGTCAAAGTCAAAGTCAAGTCAAAAACCTTATTCCATTATAAAATGGTTATTCTGTTACATAACAAATATAAATTATTTACATAAAATTCACAATAATTGGATTGTAAAAATTTAGGATATATATATATATACATTCAAGTGAAATTTAAAAAATATTGCTTAAGTTTCTTTTTGAATAAATCAGAACTAACATTTATACATTTTCTTATTTCCAGAGGTAGTTTATTCCAGCAAGCTGGGCCCCTTATTGCCATTGAGCGTGAACCCAAATCAGTTCGATAGCTGTCTACATATAGATTTTCATTCTGTCTGGTTAATGCATTCCTACAATTACCAACTGTAGGAAATGTGTATAGCTAGTTGGGATATTCTTTTCTCAAACTTTAAAAAAAAAACACAAACATCGTACATACACTTTTCTTTTAATTTTATCCACTTTAATTGCTGGAGGGTTGGGGTGATGTGATCGTGTTTTTCACCACATAACGGCTACTCTACCTGCAAAGTTTTGGATTTTTTGAGCTTTTTCCATGTGCATATCATTAGTTGACCCCCATATCTTAATACAGTAGTTTATTACACTCAAGACCAGACTTTCCACAATAAAAGCTCGAGTAGTATCATCAAAGTAATCTTTTACTCTACTTAAATACATTAGAATGCCACTAACTTTTCTACTCAGCTCGTCAATGTGAGTACTGAATGTCATGTACCTGTCCAAGTGTAGACCTAGATTTTTCACATGTTGACTTATCTTTACTTCATCACCATCGCATTTTATTATAATGTCATTTGGAATTTTGCTAATATACTGTGAGCTACCCACAAACATGCACTGTGTTTTAGTGGCATTTAATAATAGCCCTTTTCTTAGAGAATATTTCTTAATTTTGAACAATATTAGTTCAGCCCTTTTTATCAAGCCATCTAAATTTTCTATTTGATCAGCCAAAAGAACTTGGGTGTCATCAGCGTATTGAATTAGCAAGCAGTTTTCTATGTATTTAATCATGTCATTAACGTAGACTAAAAACAGAATTGGACCTAGGACAGATCCCTGTGGGACTCCAAATTCAACCTTTTCAATGCAAGAATTTACGTCTCCTAATCTAACTACCTGACTTCTATCCTTCAAGTAATCCTGAAACCAGAACGTATCAATGTAATGTTCCTTAAGAGATTTACACAATTCATCATGGTTGACACTATCAAATGCCTTTGATAGGTCACATAAAATTAATATGGAAACTTTTTTTCTATCAATATTTTTATAAATTTCATCTGTTAATTTCATCAAAGCTGTTTCTGTTGATAAACCTTTACGGAATCCATGCTGAGTGTTAGAAATCAAATTAATTTTTTCTAGATGTTCCATTACCTGATTACATACAATCTTTTCTATTACTTTCGATATTACGGGAAGGATAGAAACAGGTCTACAATTACCAGGGTCGTCCTTGTCTCCTTTCTTGTGAAGAGGGTCTACGAGGGGTTGTTTCCAAATAGAAGGATATTTCCCAGTTACAATCGATGTATTTATGATAACCGTGATATAATATGCAATAACTGTAAGGGAATCTTTTAGAAAACTAGTAGGAATACCATCCGTTCCGTAAGCATTACTTTTATTCAAACTCTTAACTGTTAATATTATTGTTTCTACTGTAACTGGTTGCGGTCTAAACAATCTTATATTATTGCCAAAATTATTTTGAGTGTTTCTAATATCTTCATTTTCGTACTTTTGTAGAAATTCCTGCGTTTTATCATAAGTTATTTTTCCTACATTAGCAAAATATTGGTTAAATTGATCCGCTCTAGCTTTTGGGTTGTCGTATTCCATCTTTTTATTTGTTTTAGTAGATACAATATTATTCATAATTTTCCATGTTTTTCTGCGAGATTTACTTTTCTTGATCTTGTCTTTGTTATAATAAGCTTTGGCAGTACGCATTTTCGAATTGATGAGTTTTTTCATTTCCTTATACGAATTAAGATTTTCATCATGTCTATTCTGTTTAAGCCTTTCTTGCATTTTGTCCCTTTCAATCATACTGTTTTTGAGATCATTGTCTATCCAAGGTGCACTGGGTCTCCTTATTTCCTTCGTGGTTATTGGGGCACATTTATCTAAGGCCCTATTATATACTTTATTGAAAATTCCTGTTTGAATATCTGTGTCATCAGTATGCATGATTATATCTAAAATTATTTTCTGGTCTAGCAATGTATTGCACAAAAAATCTGCAGAATAATATTTTAAACACCTAGAGGTTACCGTGACTGGTTTACGCTTTGGCTTCTTAATATCTATGATAAATGAAATATGTTCATGGTCAGCTACAATACTTGGATTTACCTCAATTTTAATGACACTTTCCTGCTTGTTTGTTATTAACACGTCTAGTAGTGTGGATGAGATGGGGCTAACTCTAGTAGGTTTATTAATCATTTGATTTAATTTGGTGACTCTTAAAATATTATGTATCTTTGCTGAACCTAACATCAAATCATCATTTAGATCACCTATTACATAAATTGATTTATTCTTTAGAGAAATCATTCTCAGACATTCCAAAATATAGTTAAAGAGAGAGATTTCTAGGTTACCCTACTAGGAAAAAAAAGATAACAACCCTATGTTCGTGGCATAGAATTTGAAATACCTTCTTTTCATTAAATCGTAAAAAAAACAATATATTTTTTTTCATTAAATCGTAAAAAAAAGAAAATCTTTTATCACTGACATTTGTTTTCGTTGAGTGATTACAGTGAGAGAGAGAGAGAGAGAGAGAGAGAGAGAGAGAGAGAGAGAGAGAGAGAGAGAGAGAGAGAGAGATTTTTGGGTTACCCAACTAAGAAAAAAAAGATAACAACCCTATGTTCGTGACAAAATATTCAAAATACCTTTGTTTTTTCATTAAATCATTTAGAAGTTTGTATTCAACTGGCCATAC
>NC_090725.1:315053247-315058247 GCF_036898095.1 Palaemon carinicauda | reverse complement strand
AGATTTATAGAAAACACAAACAGGTATTTAGAAAACACCATACAATTCAAAATAAATTCACACCATTTATATGCATAAAACACAAAATATCAAAATAATAACAATTATAAGAATAGACACATAAACAAGAACATAATCTGTAAATAAAATTACAAATTCTCGTTACTAATAAAGAAATCCTCTTTCAGATCACTTATAAGTGTTGGCCAGATTAAATCAGGCACCACAAAGAACTGGTGTTTGAGGAATGTTGCAGTAGATCAAGTTTATGGAGAAAAAAAAATCATAGTTTCACTTTACTAAGGATTTTACTAGTAAAGGAAAAAAAGGAATCAAAGTTTATCAAAACCATTAATTAAAAAAAAAAAAAAAAATCTAGAGATGAGCTTAACCTGATTCAAATTCTAACTTATAAGTTACAAAACTAATCATATCTAAATGATAACTGGACCTTTCAACTTCACGAATTTAACTTAGAGCTTTGAAATACACCTGCAGTTTATCTCAATTATAGACTATAAATGTGATAACTAGAATATTGTTCAATCTATGAATGTCATTAATTCTCACTTGTTACTGAAAATATCTAAGGTATCCAAGTTAATACATAACCTTATATAAATATTCATACTAACATCGAAAAGACTCCAAAAACAACTTGGCATAATATCACCTACCTCTAGGAACACTCCCTAAAAAAAATATATATATTTTATTATATAATCATAACATTGGATTTCGTTGACAAAATGATAAACTAATCTTTTCAGTGAACTCGATTGCTTCAGTAACTTCATTATTTTTGTAAAATTAACTCTGCTCCAATCATATCACAATAAAATTATAAAACACAATTCGACCACAATTGAGGAAATGAACAGCGTTGAAAAGAAGACTTAGAACAGGGTGCTAGCAGATGTTTCCTTTAAATGAGGAAAATAGAAATATTATCAAAAATAGAGATTGAGTGATAAACATTGCAGAGATCTCTATACATTTCAAAACAACAGTGATATAAGAAACAACTTTGCAAATATATATCATGAAACACCTGAGCCGGTAACAAATATAACAGTAGCAGCAGTAAAGAAAGCATTAAAAGCCCATAAAAGAAGCAAACCAGCAGGAGAAGATGGCCTAATAATTCATTTATTAATAGAGGGAAGAGATTTCATAGTAGCAAAACTAAATGAACTTTACACAAAATGTCTGCAAGAATGCTTTATCATTAAACGAATTCAAAAACAGGAGACACAAAAGACTTAAAAAAATACCGCCCAATAAGTTTACTTTCAGTAATAAATAGAATATTCACAAAGATCATATTAAGCATACTATTTAGACAGGTTGACTTTAATCAACCAAGAGAGCAGGCAGGCTTAGAAGTGGATATTCAATAATGGACCATGCCCATGTAATTAACCCGCTAATAAAAAGTTTTGATTCTGTCAAAACCTAAGCAGTAATGAAAGCTTTTCAAACACAAAGAATACATAATTCTTATGTTAGGACACTTGAATATATCTATACAGGAAGTACAGCAATCATAAAACTGTGTAAAGTTAGTGAGAAAATTCCAATTGAGAAAAGCGTTAGACAGGGAGACCATCTCTTTTGAATTATTTACAGCATGCCTAGATAAGTTTTTTTTTTTTTGAATTTGGAAAATGTTTGAATTATTATTAATGGGGAATTCCTTAACAACTTGACATTTGCAGACGACGTAGTTATGTTTAGTGAATAATGGGAGGAATTACAAAAGATGATAAAAGATTTGAACAGAGAAAGCAGAAGCGTGGGACTGAAAGTGAATATGATTAAAACTAATATAATTTTCAATGAAAAAGCAGAAAGGCTGCAAATAAGATTTATGAATGAACCCTCCAGAGGTTGTTAATGAATATACGTACTTAGGACAGAGAGAAAGTGTTTCCCAAGACACAATACCGAAATTAAAAGAAGTATAAGCATGGCATGGAAAACATTTGGTAAAAAATAATTTTTTGGGGAATCAATGATTGATGGATTTTAAGTTTTTTTTCTACAAAGTCTTCAACAAAATATAAAAACACCTTTCTTCTGTGCTCAGAGTGAGAGAAAAAATAAAAGAGTCCATGGAATTCAGTGAGGGTAATTTTAGGAGTTCATATGGAGCTCTCCTCAAGTACCGCAGTACCTCAGTCACATCACAGGCTGGAGGTCAAATCTCACAAGGATGACAGGTCTGTTCTATACTTCTAATAAGCATGGATAATTCAAACGAAGAAGAAATGTCTAATTCTCTCAGGCTTAGTACCTAGCTTAAGGCCGAACAATACCTTTTCACCATTGATACCGAGAGGCATTTTTCCTTTCGTATATATGGTAAAAATAAGCAGAAAGTGGAATAAATAACGCAAGAAGAGATATATCCCTTCTACAGAAGACAATTCAATTTGCTTGGTACACACCAGAGGAAAAACTCCTAAGGTATCGGGACATGTCATGCACTGTCTTCCATGAAAAGCCCCTCTCTCTTGGAAGAAGTGCTGGGTAATCTCCCGCCATGAAGTGATAGGAACTTCACAAAGATGTGGAATCTCTGCAGGTGGGGTTCACGGAGTAGATTGTGCAAAAATTGATGATCCACTGGAGTATACTAATAAAAGCAAGTCTGCGTACCATTCTGCTTGAGGCCATTTTGGGGCTACAAGATTCAGCTTTAGATTCTGGGATGATAAAACTTTGCATATCCCCTCGAAAAAGACAAAAGGCTGGGAAAGCATAGATATTGAGGCCCTCCCATTAATGCTGCAATGCATCCTCAGGTACTGTTGCTGGGTCTTTCACATGGGAAAAATTAACTGATAATTTCTTGTTGATGGTTGTGCCGAACATGTGCATGAGCGGGAACCCCATAAAGTCATGAGCCTTGTCACCACATGAGGATATAAAGACCATTCTGATCCAATTATCTGATCCTGGTGACTCTACTTGTCCCACTTTGGCATTCTTTTTTGACAGGGCTGAACCGAGCTAAAAGGATTATTACATTGCGGAATTCCTAGTATCAGTACAGCTATCAAGCATACAAAAACTGTGAAAACTGTGCTGCCTTCCTTGTTGCCATATGTCACAGAGGTTGCATTGTCATACATTGGTGCAACCAAATAGCTGGTCAGCAATAGATGGAAGTGTTGCGGAGCTAGATAGGCTTCCTTTAACGCCAGTGCATTGATGTGGAGAGACTTGTCCTCTGACAACCAATGTTCCAATGTTAGATGGTCTATTAGATGGGGCCCACACCATCTCTTTGACATAACCATAATCAGAAGAAGATCTGCAAGGAGACACTAAGGGAGACCCCTCAAACAGACTCTCCTCAAATAGCAACAAAAATAGGATGAGTCTAGTGTTTTGTTTGGTCAGTGATAGAGCTTGAGACAAATCTATGGCCTACAACCAGTCTCTTTTTAGACATCTCTGCCAACCTTGCTGGTGAACGGAACCACAAGAAACAAGCTTTTCAAGTGTGGTCAGGTGGTCTATTGTTCTAATGGCACCAGTGCACAATGGAGAAAGGTTGAGCTACTTCCCTGAGTCAGGTTACCCTGTCTTGGGAGAAATACTCTTTCACTGCTACTGTGTTTACGTCCATATCCTGGTATATAAAATCTTTGTATGGGTGAAAGGTGGGACTTCTCCTGATTTCTCAGAATCCCCAGATCGCAACAAAATGATAGGAGCCTGTCCCAATAATGACTATGTTGGTACTATGAATCTGCTAGTATTGGCCAGTCGTCTAGACATCAAATCAGACGAGCCTGTTGGCATGGGCACATGCTAAAACCAAGAAGAATACACGAGTGAATACCTTGGGGCCCTGGACAACAGAAAGCTAAGCCCTTTGGATTAAAAGACTTTGCACCCTAGACGAAGCATATCTATTTTCTTGAAAAACAATTTACAGGGTTCTAAGATTATGCAGCCATTAGGTCGAGAGAAATCAAAAAGGAGTTTCTCCTTAAGGCATGTCTGATTGTGCTGTCCATTTCCATCCTGAAATGAGTCTCAAGGGTATAATAATTCTGGGCTAAAATATCTGTTACTGGCCTCCAGTTCCTTAAAGGTTTCTTGGCCAGAAACAGATGGCTGATTAAACCCATATACATGTCTCATAATTCTTCAAGAATGCCCTTTTGCAGCATAGTCTTCACCTCAGATTGATTTTCTAAGTCTTTCTCCCCTCCTAGGTAGCAGTAGTATGACTACGTCATCATAGTTGGCATGAGGGTAAGGGGAGTGCTAATGAGTGTCAGGCAGTATCCAAACTGAAGTATGTCCACCGCTCTGATCCTTGAAACTGCCATCTCATCAATTTCTCTCTCAGGCATCCCTTCATTGGAAGTGATTTAATGGTGGAATTGCTCGCCCTACCGTGATCGAGGGTCTTTTTTATCTTTTCCTCTACGATTCTGGTTCTGGCCTCTTCCTTGGCAAAAGTAATTACCAGAATCAGAGGGCTTCTGCAGTCATGTTTACTCAACTGTCTAAAAACTGGTGTGGGGGCTTGCCTAAGCAGAGGAGATGGTCTGTTACAGATATTGGAGCTGGCAGGCTGTGGTCTCCTAAAAGAGGATTCGATGGAGGAATGCATTCTGGTTGGATTTCTCCAATTTGTCTGATGTTTGTTCCACTTGGTCTAGAAACAGCAAAGGAATTCTGAGCGAGGAATTCATGAGGTTCAATACCTGGTCTACCTACTTCATGAACTTGGAGGTTACTGCATCCTACTAATTAGGAATTCAATTGGGCCACTTGTTAGCTGCCTGGTGAACCAAAATCTTTACTGTTTTTGCCCCGACAGAATGAGGTCTGTAAACTGCCTCTCCATCTCAGTGTCAGAGAGTTCTGAATTTGAGGCTAAGTATCCCATGGTGCCTAACCAGTGATCCAGCTATGAGGCTTCCTACAGGGTAGTCATTGTTGAGGCTTCTATGACACTTGCTTTCAAAGCTGTA
>NC_090725.1:315030747-315043247 GCF_036898095.1 Palaemon carinicauda | reverse complement strand
AAATATTCTATATATTACCGAGAGTATACTTATTGCACTGTGATTTGTTAGGGTTATTGTGTCTCCCTTTTTCTAAATTAGTATGGCGGTATTGATAAAGTTTTTCCAATCTGTAGCTATAGAGCATTCTTGCAGACATGTTTTTTACTGTTCATCTAGTTTTACTATTAGATATTTATATATTATTAAATCTATTTAGGCCATCTTCTGCTGTTTGGCCTATTTTCACGTATTTAATGCTTTCTTTACATTTCTTACTGTTACCTTTGTCATTATATCTATAGGTAAAGTCATCTTATATCAATATTGTATAGTATTGTATAGAAATCTTCTGCAATTTTTATCCCAACATATATATTGTTGATATTTCATTTTTCATCCTTTTAAGCAAACATCTGTTGGCACCGTATTCCACAAGTCTATTTTTCTGTCATTCATTAATTTGATGCTTCTTTCTTTCTTTAGTATTTGCTCAATTTTGGTTTGATTGTGTTTTGGATTTCCAGCATCATATGATTAGATCAGAGAATCGTTGATTTTACAAATATCAAGAAGTTACTGAAACAATACAAATATAAAAAAGTTACTGAAACAATTGAGTTCACCGGAAAGATTAGTTTATTTGTCTGTCAATCAAAAATATCATGTTTATATAACTAAATATTTTATTTCTTTTCAGGATGTGTCCCTCTACAGGTAAGTGATATTATGTCAAGGTGTTTTTGGAGTCTTTTCGATGATAGTAGAAATATTTAGGTTATGTATTGATAAGGCTGCCTTGGGTGTTTTCAGTCACAGCAAAATTAAGGACATTTATAGTTTGAGCTATATTCTAGTCATTATATTAACATTCTGTAACTGAAATAGCTTTTATGTGTATTTCATAGCAGTGAGCTAACTTCTTGAAGTTTTAAGATTCAGTTATCATTTAGATATGATTAGTTTTGTAATATATTTATTTGTTGGATTTTAAAACTAATTTAACTCATCTTAAGGGTTTTTCTAGTCAAGGGTTGTGTTAAAATTAGATTTTTTCTTTATTAGTTAAATTCCTTGTAAAGTGAAATATTATGACTTATTTCTCAGATCTTGACCATTGCTATAAAAGATAATGATCTACTGTATCATTAAATATTCCATTACGATCGTTCGCAAATACAAACTTCCTTTGGTGTATTTCAAAGCTCTAAGCTAAATTCGTGAAGTTGAAAGGTTCAACTATCATTTAGATATGATTAGTTTTGTAACTTATTTATAAGTTAGAATTTGAATCAGGTTATGCTCATATTTAAGGTATGTTTTCTTTAATCAAGGGTTAAGATAATATTTGATTCCCCCCCCCCTTTTTTTTTTCCTTTACTAGTAAAATCCTTAATAAAGTGGAACTGTGATTTTGTTTTTATAAACTCGATCTACTGTAACATGAAATATTTCATTGTGTTCGATCGCCTGATTGTATCTGGCTAACACTTATAAGGAATCTGAAATAGGATTTATTTATTAGTAATGATAACTTGGATTTCGAGTTTCACGTGCATGCTATTTACCTGTTTGTGTTCTTATTATTATTGCTATTATTTGTATTTTTATCTGTTTATATATTGCGCAGGTTTATTTTAAATTGTATGTGGTTTCTATTTACCCGTTTGTCTCTGTTTTTATCACTATAGCTATTATTTGTATTTTTATATGTATGTAAATTTTATATGTTTATTATGAAATATGTTCTATTTACCTGTTTTTTTTTGTGATTTTCTTTATTATTGCTGCTATTTCAAAATTTTCATATTTTGTATATTTCATTTTGTGTATTTCATGAAATTTATTGTATTAATTGCTTTTTGTGTTTTACCCATATTAATACATTTTTTTTTATTAAAACTTATTTTGTGGTATATGAAGTGTATATTTTTTTGGATAGATTTACTTTTTTTATTTACTTCAATGTCCAATTAGACTCCAAAAACACTTGGTATAATAAACAGGCTATCCAGAATTACCCAAATTTTAGAATATGTAAATTTAATTCAAACATTTAATTTGAATTTCGAAAAAAAAAAATATATTTTGTAAAGGATATAAAACTAGTTACTTAAGCTATAACGAAGCTTAATGCGTCTGAAGTTTCTGATACAAATATTCAAAACTACGACTATTTCGGTGTCGTTTATTAAATTTTAAACAAAATGTATAAAACTAAATTAGCCTTTCGCTTTGGATATTGAAATTTACCTGTAAATCGTACGTCTAGTTATTGTGAAAGTTTCACTCATTTAAGTCATTATAGAGTAGTTAAAGATAGTAATTGCAATACAACTTGAAACTTCTACAATTTAAATGTTTTCATTAATTTCTTTTTGTGTTTGTGTATCAGCTATCCTAACTGTTTACATCACTCTGTATATAAGCATTAAGGTTTATTTTTTCTTTATAATTCTTGTAAGAAAAAACTAGAGAGATTAAAGCTCACTCATTTCCGGTTTCTACAATCGTTTTCTTAAAAGTATTAAGATAATTAGAGATCATATACATCCACTCGGGTTGTAAATATTTTTAGTAACTTGAGGATTGCGGATTGTATTTTGCTTTGATCCTATTTAGTCGTCAGTGAATATTTTATTATTTTATTTTCTTTCTGAGTGAATTATGTTGAAAGATCAATATAGAATTACTTTGTATATCCTTTGCCTAGACTAAATTTATTACCATTTTATCGAACATATCTAATGGTACACTGAAAAATTTCCATTAAAAAACTGTAAAAATCCTGGAATAATTGTTGCCAGGAATTTTCCCATTTTAAAACGGTCACCAATCTATAAAATATAATAACAAACTAGGGTACAAATTACGGTCGTCTGGATTTTACTGAAATACGGCTGAGAACAGTAGATTTTTACGGAGAATTTCCAATTAAAATTAGTTTTTTTTTTTCATTCTCCATTCAAATCCTTATACAAACTAATAATTTATAAACTCTTAAGCTTTTTATCTCAACTCTGTCATTCTGGTTACCCTTCTTATCTACGTCATCGCTAAGGATTCCCAAAGGTATGGAGGTTTAAGTCTTGTCTTAATTGCCACTAACTTGAGATTTTTATTCCAGCTATTTCTTTTGAAGCAATTGATGAAGTAATTGCTTTTGGATTTTTCGATCGAATAAAACTTCGTCTTTCGGGGATTTCAAGGAATCGATGTGTGAACTCGGTTTAGACATTTCGACTAGTTTTTATAGCATAAAAACATATTTCAGAATTTAACTGCATTCAAGTGTGCCGTTTTGAAGTAAATAGATTTGAAGGATTTAATCCCTTTAAATTTTCACCATGAATTCCAGTTAACCCTGGAACAATTAAAATTTAGAGTAAAGCAATCGTTCAAATTTCAATGAAGCGTCCTCCCAATTCTTTTTTTTCTTTTAAAATATTTAATCGTTGAAGTCAAATCAAATTTCGTTTTTTGTTAATAGAGAAGAAAGAAAAAATGAGACCTCACCAAAAGAAGAATTTCTACAAGAAACTAAAGTTCAATCAGAGGAAGTGTAACAGGTGAGTAAAAATTTTAATAGATATTTTCTTTTGATGTTTCATATTAAGATTTGGATGGTAACTTTGTCATATATTTTAAATTGATCTGAATTTGGTTGTTTTGAGTAGTTATTATATTTGTGTTAATTACTATGTCAAACTTGTTTATAATTGAAGTTTTTAGCAATTTTCTGCTAATCAATACCTGAAATAAATAATAATAATCATTACAAAGATAAAATACTTTCAAACCATTTTCTATTTAGAATTATGGTTTTGGATTAACGATTAAAGTTTACATAAATTAATCGTTGCTGTTCTTCATGAATTTCAGGAGCAGCCTTGAAACATTCACTTGCCAGGATTAGAGCTTCTATTCTTCGTGACAGCTGATGTTATAGACCACCGATTTTTTACATAAACCATGTAAGTTTTTATAATCAGAATATTGATACCTAGAATCCAAACAAATTAATTAATAGAATTGATTTTTTTTTTCTAAATGTATTATCATTATTATTATTATTATTATTATTATTATTATTATTATTATTATTATTATTATTATTATTATTATTACTTTCTAAGCTAAAACCCTTGTTGGAAAAGGCAAATTGTTATGAACCCGAAGGCTCAAGTAGAGAAAATAGCCCAGTGAGGAAAGGAAATAAGGAAAGTACAAGAAAAGTGAATAACAGTTAAAAAAAGACATTTTAATAAAAATAACAACATTGAAATTAATATTTTGTATATAAACTATAAATGCTTCAAAGAGATAAGAGAAAGAGAAATAAGATAGAATAGTGTGCCCGAGTGTACCCTAAAGCAAGAGAACCCTACCCCAAGATAAAAATATATTGGGAGTAATCTTGAGATTTCTATCAATAAAAGACTCTCATCTGACTTAAAATTCTATATGTCAAGTGTTATTAAGTTTATATTTTATCAAATTCAAGTATGATAACTGCAGGTATTTTACAAGTATTTTCAATACGTTATTCGGGGCAAGCGCTACTGGATATTAGTTTGTAGGTTATTTTCCTCCTGGTAAGGGTAGAAAGGACTCTTTAGCTATGGTAAGCAGCTCTTCTAGAAGGACACTCCAAAATCAAATCATTGTTCTCTAGTCTTGGGTAGTGGCATAGCCTCTGTACCATGGTCTTCCAGAGTTCTCTTGCTTGAGGGTACACTTGGGCACACTATTCTATTGCATTTCTCTTCCTCTTGTTTTGATAAATTATATATAGTTTATATAGGAAATATTTACTTTAACGTTCTTTCTGTTATTATATATTTATTTTTTTCTTGTTTCCTTTCCTCACTGGGCTATTTTCCATGTCGGGGTCCCTGGGCTTACAGCATCCTGCTTTTCCAACTAGGTTTGTAACTTAGCAAGTAATAATAATACTAATAATAAGAAATTCCCACTAACCTCTCAAAAAGCACTTTAGAAGTTATTAAGTTCACTACTCTTTATTGTTAAGAAACTATATTGTTCAATATAATAAAAATGATGATTCCAGGTTATATAGGAATCTGGTAGATATTATTCATAGGAATTTTTAAAGTACCATGTTTCTGTAGTATTGAAAAAAACCTTTCATTGTTTTTATTCTTGATCATTGAAGGACCTCTAATTGATGTGAACTTCTGTGAACTACAGTCATGATTTACTTTGAGATTAGTATTAATTTCAGTATTTTAATATTGATTTTTTTAGGCAAAGTAGTTGGATTAGGAATGATATATAGCTGATTTTTTTCTCATTTTAGGGTATTAATAAAAATTACCTCCCTTTTTTCATTTCTGGTACCTGTTGATTTCGATATTATGAATTGTATTCTCTATCCCTTTGAAAAAGATTTGTTGATGTGACACTGGATAGCAAATTATAAAACAATGAAAAAAATTTTAATATCAAAAGCTACCACAATAGCATTGATTAAATTGTGACTGTATATATATATATATATATATATATATATATATATATATATATATATATATATATATATATATACATATATATATAATGTATATATATATATATATATATATATATATATATATATATATATATATATATATATATATATATATATATAAATGTATATATATATATATATATATATATATATATATATATATATATATATATATATATACATACATATATATATATATATATATATATATATATATATATATATATATATGTATAACGGATTTTGAGCGAAGCGAAAAATCTATTTTCGGGTGAGGTAGCCATGTCATCCTAATGGAAGTTCCTATGAGGTAGCTTTCTAGGGTATATTTGACTACAGTGATATTCCCAGAGAATTTTACCGTAAGGTATCCAGAATTCTAACTCCTGGGGCGAATATCCCTAAATAATCTCACAGGGATATCGCATAAGATCAGAGGACGTATTCTTGACACGTCACATAGCTATCTTCGCCCTGAATATTATTAACGCTTCGAGGGGGAATAGTGACAAGAATCTGAAACGAGAATGAAAAGAGAGCCGCTCATAAGGCATCTCTCCTATTCCGTTTCCATTGTGTATCTGATGAAGGCGGTAGCGCCCTCTTTATTCCTTGTAACGAAATACGAGGTGGTACAGATACTGTATTATAGGGAGGGGTCAACAAGCCCTTTTACAATAAAAGGAAGGGCAGGTCCATCAGGACAACATGGCTACCTCACCCAAAAATAGATTTTTCGCTTCGCTCAAAATCCGTTTTTTGGGCTCAGGCCATGTCATCCTGATGGAAGTTTACCAGAGCATTACTGTATATGTGGATTCCCAATCAGTGCCGTACTCTCAAGAAAGTATTTTCCTGGTCCGTCTACACCTAGAGACCTATGATGTTACTGTCATACATCATTTATTCTAAGCATGAACTATGTTAGTGCTTCCTGCCCCCTACAGGGATGAGTCATACTAGACTCTGGAAAAAGTCTCGAGGAGTACATAAAAACTTATGGATGACAAAATGACAAGCTTTTATAGAGGTCTCGCCCTATATATTATAAAGCAAAGTTTGTATAAGAGTCGCCAAAGTCAGAATGAATTTGTGACACCTTCCCCAAGGTGACCACTCTTAAAAACTATCGGATAAAGGTCATATCCGCATAGGAACAAATTTGCATCTCTGCCACTCTCCTGTTAGGGTACCACCTCAACCCTTCCTAAAGAAGGGTTAAGGAGAGTGGACTTTGCTTAAATCAGGGAACAATCTTACAAGACATACCATGATAAAAATATCCATATTTTAATCTTAATGCTCAGTACATATCTAATAAAAATGAGAGTGGGCGAATAAAATGCAGGGTTCACTATGAACTAGTTTATTAAAAATTTAATAAACATGCATATCAGATCTACCTTTATAAAAAATTTTAAAAAGTGGATGATATCTAATAAAGCACAAAGAAAACAGTCAACAGAAAATAACGTTTCATCTACCATGAAACAGACTTGCCACTTTAATTGAATAAGTAATAATGCTACAGTCTGTATACCGTTTAATTACACTAGCGTAAGGAACGCTTGGCACAAGTGTCCGTATTATGCTATAGTTCACCAACGTCAATGGAGCAGTTCGTAAGGACACTTTCGTGGCCTATCGCTCAGTGTGTAGTACACACAGTGACTACACACCCACCCTCTTAATTAATCGTCCCAAATTAATTACACTGTTCCTCGCAGAGTTAAAACAGAAGGTTAAAGGATTCTACCCGCTGCTACCACAGATTACTTGAGTTGCTCCTTGTAAATAAGGAAATTTTAGGGAAGAAGCAACTCCTCTCGGATCATGACTAGCGGGTGTACTGTCAGGACCCGATTCGCGAATAACAGAGGTGAGTTTCACCCTTAGTAATAGAAAACCTTGAGCCCGAGGTTTCTCATCTGAACAGCTGTCCTCCCATAAAGTCTGAAGTTCTATGAAGATAGACCTTTAGGCACCCCACTGGACATAGAGATACATCTTCCTTCAGAGGGTAGATTCTCTAGGGACCCCACCTGATGGTGGGTAGCATGTTCTTGGAAAGAAACTAGGGAGAGAAAATCATGAGATGTAGGTTTCTGGTTTTCTGTAATGAAGCGAAGACAGTCAACTTCTGTACTCGCTGAGACAGGGAGGGATCTGGTAGTGGAACAAATTTTAGGCGTAGTTCCAATGCCATAGGGAACCACACGCTATTTGGCCACTTGTGGGCCACTATTGCCGCCTTCCCTTTGAAGGATCTCAGCTTGTCAAGGACCTTCAAAAGGAGGTTGTGCGGAGGGAACAGATAAATACCGGACCATCTGTTCCAGTCTAGGGACATAGCGTCCACGGCCTCCGCTAGCGGATCCCCATATGGGGACACATAACGATCCCTTTTCTTGTTGTCTTTCGTCGCAAAGAGGTCTATTTGCAGCTCCGGGACTTGACTCGAGATGAAGGAGAACGATCCTGTGTCAAGGGACCATTCTGACTCTATTGGTGTAAACCTGGATAGAGCGTCCGCTGTCACATTGCGGAACCCTTGAATATGAACTGCTGACAGGTGCCATTTTTTCCTTTCTGCCAAACAAAAAATGGCCAACATCACTTGGTTGATTTGAGGTGACCTCGACCCATGTCGATTCAGGCATCTCACTATCACCTCGCTGTCTAGAACCAGTCTTATGTGGGTCGAGTGGCGAGAGAGATACCTTCTTTGAAGTCAGAAGCACTGCCATGGCTTCTAGAAAGTTGATGTGAAATGACTTGAAGAGATTGGACCAAGCTCCTTGGACTCTCTTCTGATGAGAGTGACCCCCCCCCCCACCCTTCCTTTGAAGTGTCTGTGTGGATAGATACTGACGGGGGAGGAGGTTGAAGAAGTATTGATTTCTTCAGTTGCTTGGCATTGAACCACGGCTTGAGAAGCGAATGCAGTCGAGTAGGTAGAGGTCTTATTAGATCTCTTCGCGCGTTTGATGCGTATTTCCTCCAGACTCCTGTTGCATCCTTTAGCAGTGCTCTTAGCACTGGATCTGTTATTGAAGTAAACTGTAGAGAGCCCAGCACTCTCTCCTGTTTGCGTCTTGATATCCGTTTGGATTTCAGCAGTCTCTTGACAGATCCTGCTATTTCCTTCCTCTTCTTCCCAGGAATGGAAAGTCGATGTGACTACAAATTCCAATGGATTCCCAACCACTGAAATTTTTGAGCTGGAAAAAGTCGAGACTTTTTTTTATAGTTCTTGAATCCCAGATGTTCCAAGAACTGGATCAATCTCTTAGAAGCTTGCATGCATTCTGTCCTGGATGCTGCCCACACCAGTCAGTCGTCCAAGTAGGCTACTACTTGGACTCCCTTTAGGCGTAATTGACGGACGGCTGCGTTTGCGAGCTTCGTGAAAATCCTTGGGGCTATGCTTAGCCCGAAAGGCATCGCTCTGAAGGCATAAAGTTTTCTATGTAACTTAAAGCCTAGGTAGGAGGAGAGGTGGCGATTAATTGGAACATGCCCATAAGCGTCAGACAAGTCTATATAGACAGTATATGCCCTCTTGGGCGGTAGGGTCCTTATATGTTGAAGTGTGAGCATTCTGAACTTATAGTTCAATATGAACTTGTTGAGTGGCGACAAGTCAAGAATGACTCTGAGTTTATCTGAGTCCTTTTTTTGAACACAAAACAGTCTCCCTTGAAATTTGAAGGACTTAACTTTCCGAATCATTCTTTTGTCTAAGAGCTCTCGGACGTGTTCTTCCAAAAAGGGGGTTGAGTGTTGGGAGAACTGAGGAAATTGAGGTGGAGGGCTGCTCCAACTCCAACCTAGTCCATTCCTTATTAGGCTGTGGGCCCAGGAATCGAAGGTCCAGCGATCCCTAAATAGCTGTAGCCTCCCTCCTACAGGAAGCATCTCACTTCTGCTGTTGTGAACCTGAGGCCTTACCTCCTTGACCGCGTCCTCCCCTGAATCCCCTTCCTCTTGAAGGGCGTCTAGAAGAACCTCTGGCTGTTCCTCTAGCCCTCGAACGAAAGGAAGAAGTCTGCCTTTCGAAGGCTGGGTTAAAAACTGGCGACTGGGTCGCCACTTGTTGAGATACCAGTTGGTACGTGGTTGGAGGTTGTGCCATCATCTGAGGCACCGCGGTCACAGGAAGTTGTTGCTGTTGATGCTGTCGGTAAGGTATAGCCGGCCAAGAAGATGGCCTAGGCCTTTTAATCTTACTCTTGGGTTGGGGACCCTCATCCTGAAAAGACTTCCTCTTAAGATCTAAGCCCCACTTTCTCAGAAGGTTCCTATTCTCTGTGGCGGCCTTGTCTACTACCTCTTTAACCACATCATTGGGAAAGAGGTCTTTACCCCAGATACAAGCGGATATCAGTTTCCTCGGTTCATGTCTCACCGCAGCCGAGGCGAACACGAACTCTCTACAGGCTCTCCTAGCTTTAATAAAGCTATAGAGATCCTTTGTAACCTTGGCCAGATGAGTTTTGGCCACCACCATGAACATGTCCTGGTTCTTGGGGTCACTTGCTATTGTTTCTAATGTCGTTTGCAATGACATTGAAGCCGCAAGTCTTTCCTTTGTCTCTTGCTTCCTACGCAAGAGAAAGTCCGACAACTTAGGGAGTTCCTCACCGATCTGACGTTCAGCAATATCAGCTTCCAGCTTCCCAACTGAGAAGGTAAGGTGTACGTCCTTCCAGTCCTCTTGGTCCAAGGGCAAGGTCAGAGATAACGGCTTGCACTCCTCCAAGGAGGGGCATGGTTTCCCTGCCTCCACCGCCTTTAAGGCTGCCTTATATCCCTTTTTCATGAAGGGAAAGGCTCTGGCAGGAGAGGCCACAAAAGAGGGAAGCTTCTTACTCAAGGCTGACACCTTTGAGTTCGTGAAGCCCCTCTCTTTCATCGAGGTTGATAGTAATGCCTGAGCTTTACTATGATCCAAACCTATGACCTCCTTCGGCTCAGTCTCCTCCTTTGAGGCTGGCTCCTTCCTAAGGCGGACATAACAGTCCGGGTAGGAATCCTTATTGGGACAAAATTCCACCTCTTCCAGGGGAATATCTCCCAACTTTTCAGATATAACGATCTTCCCGATTGTCATTGGCATATGTTCAGCATACCTGCAAGGATTGGTATCCGAACACAGAGGAAGATCCTTCACGTTGAGTCGCTTCTGGGGCCCACGTGATGCTGAAAGTCTACATATCTCCAGTTTCATTGCAGCCTCTTTCTCATCACTCTTCTTCTGAATTTGTTGGATCATCTCAACAATAGAAGAAAGAGTCCTCCCCAGGTCATCTGGGATAGCAGAGGAAGTAGAGGGAACAGGTTCTGGGTCCGGAACTGATATAACCGACACCTCATCCATTTCTTCCTCTTCTACTTGAGGAGTCTGGCACAGCTCCTCCTCTTGACCTTCTCCTAGAAGGTCCTTCTCTGTAGAATCCGACACCTCCGACATCCTATCATCCAATTGGATGTCTTGAAGGGCGGCCGAAACTTCAGAGTCCACCGGATTCTGGGTAGTTGGTATCTCCACCTGAGGCTGGGGAATGATTGCATCAGCCAATGCTTTAGGGAAAAGGTAGGCCCTCATCTTCTCATTTGGAAGGTAGGGACCTGAGGTGTTTTTCTGAAAACCCCTCACCCCGGATCGCAACTTTTCCTTGGCAGTATCCCTTGACTCCGTCGACTTGAGGTCATCAAAAGCCTCAGTAATCAGGATAGAACATACTGTACAAACCTTAGGGTCCCAATACCGGAGATCACCTCTGGAGGCTGCGCATGGTGCGTGCCTCCTACAGTATTGATGTCCACAGAAGTATTTACTGCGGACATTACAGAACACACTCCCGCACTTCGGATGGTCCTCCTGTAAAGAAAAAAAAATCCCTGAGTATCAAGTGAAGGCTTTTCACTTATATTGAAACATTTATCTTATATAGAAAAGCTATAAAAGAAACAAGGAAAAACACATACTTGTATTTCCTGTCCAGTCAATTGCCGTAACCTCCCAAAATATTAAAACTAAGGTTAATTCTATACTAGAATACCTTATGTAATTTCCTAAACGGAAATTTAATGTGTAGTTTTATTATACGGGATTAAAAGAATACAGAAAGAACTCACTTTCTATATAAAGTACGGTCTCAACAAAAGGCTGTACAAGATAACATTAAGTATGATGAAGAATTTTAGTGTTATCACAAACTCTGTACAGCAGTTTCTACTAATGCAGTGTGTACTACACTACGAATATAGCAACTACTGTACATCTCATGTTATTGTGCCGGCCGGCAACTACCCCTTTATAAATCAAAGATATACTATATTTAACTAATAGGCGGCAGCCCACTGATTCGTGACTGTGTGCCGGCCGGCAATCATTGCCAGCCGACGGCTGAAAACACTAAAACCTGGCTGCCGGCCGCTAATCGTACCGGCCAGCGAATTCGGGCTGTGATTCCCCTGCCGGCCGGCAAAGGTAATAAAACCATGCCGCCGATAGTAGCCATGAATCAGAGAACCTCTACCTTCCCGGATGTCGACTGTCAAGTTGGCAGCCGGGATAGGGGTGCAACATAATAGTCAGAGAAAAAGTATGGATATAAGGTTAAAGGGTGGCATGCCATACGACCTTCCATCCAGAAAGAGTGAACTTATGGAAGGGGAGAATGTAACATTTAGGCTTCCAAAGAATCCATAGTCTGCCGGACTCTACCGACGGATATGGAAGGGAGACCAAGGGAGGTCTGGGGATCACTCTGCAAAGAAAAAAGGGTCTCTGCCGGCCAACAAGGAGTGCCAGCTGGCAGAGAACTGAGCCTGTCCTCCATCCTAACCTATACTAGGTACGGAAGTAGGACTGCGGCTAAAAAAAAATAAAAAAAAGAGAGGTGGGGAAGGGATAAGGGTCCTATAGACTTCGTTCTAGCTGAAGACGCACTCAGCCGTTAGGAAAGCTCATCCTAACTAA
>NC_090725.1:315003247-315025747 GCF_036898095.1 Palaemon carinicauda | reverse complement strand
AGATGCCATCCATGCAGCGTTGAAAAGTAACCAGAGCATTACTAAGGCCAAAACCAGAGTCATTAAAGGCATATGTACTGAAAGGAGTGGTGATGATGGTTTTGGGGATGTCTTCTGGGTTCATTGGGACCTGATAATACCCCTTCAATATTTTATTGTGGAAAAGGCTTATGTTTTCAAGATAAAAGGTTTTTTTTTTATATTCAAAGTTAATTTTGGGTTAAGGAAGTGTATGATTTTTTTATTTTCTCTATTCCTCTAAAAGTTTTTTACCTCTTGAGAGAAATAAATAAAATTCTTGCAAAAGTGTTAGAATATTGCGTCATGAAAAACACTGTAACGAAATCATTTCATCAAAGAAGATTACAGTAAATCAGGCATATTGTGATACAATCATGAAGCTTGAGAGTATCTTTACCTAGAGGACCTTGCCAAAATTATCCAATCAGTAATTAAAAAATCTAAAGTGGCCATAGGAGCACCCCTCAAAAATTAATGTTGTGTATAAAATTGATGCTGTTTGGCGAAATGATTACACTAAGAGTCGATTTGTGTGTTTTTAAGCATGTGTTATACAGTTTATATCAGGCAAATATTGTTTGTAGGTTTACTTCTGCGCTACTGATAGCTTATTGAGAACAGTACAGTGTTCGTTACCTGAGCTTTAAACAGTTTTTACTAAAGGAAATTGAAAAGTTCAGTTTATTCTCTGTCATATCTCCTGAATATTGTCCAAATCCTTTGAGTCCAGCATGGTAATGTGACTCTCAATCTGGTTCTCTTCCCCCATTTCAGACTGGTTTCTGATTTCAGACAATAATCCCTTAATACAGCATATACAAAATGTATTATCTTGAATTTAGCTTGACAGAACTGGACCCTTAGTGTGATTTCTTGGGCATAGTCATCAGAAGTTTTCTTTGCACGTTGAGGTAGAATATTGATCATCACAGAGTCATCTGTTGGGTTGCTTCACTTGTTTTTAAGTGACTTTGCTATTTACACTCTAGAGCGTATGCAGCTTCCCACTATTGTTTGAATGAAGTGTTTTAAGTCGAACTGTTTCTTTGAAGAAGAATAGTGAAAATAACCCAGTCAAAGAGGTGAGTTTTAAAGGTTTTAAAGGTTTAAAGGCCACTTGTGGATGGCAGTGTCAAGTGACAGAAAAATTGTCCTAGCAAGCTTCTAGAGACTGACGATAAATATGATCAGGGCCAAAACTTCATCATGCAGGGAATAAACAGGTTTTTGGAGGTCAATGGAAACCCAGTCTTCTTGGTCACAAATTTCAGTTAAGAAAGCCTTCTGTGTGTGACGGATCCCAATGAAAGGTTCTGATTAAGGTGTCATTAATGGTGGCTTGCTAGTGCCAGTGCAAATCCCTAAGTGCGTGCTGCTTTGCTAGGATCTTGTAAGTCTGACAGCATGGAATGAATTTTCCCCAATTTGATGTAGGTGCTGGAGATTGTCGGAGGAGGTTGTAGATGGAAAAAAATTCTGTAGGGGATGACCAACGGGTTACTGTACACAAATTTAGTGTAAGAGACATCAAAGGCATCTTTAGGAGTGGTCCTTAGTACCAGAAAGACCCAGGGTAGCTGAGTAAACCAGTTGGAATCATCACAGTGTGACATCAAACCTGCTATGAGTGTGTGATGAAAACGTTCAACCATTCCTTTGTTAGCATGGTTATACGTGGTTGTCTGATGTAGAGGGATGCCCAGGAGATTCGCTAATGATATCCACAATTGAAATGTGAAAGTGGTAATAATGTTAGACGTATTATCCTCAAAGATACAAAGTCTTGCTATCCACCCTGAGAGTAAAGCAGATGTGCTCCAGTTTCCATGGGAATAGCTTTAAGCATCAAGTTGAGTGGTCAGGGACAGTAAACAGGTAACAATGTCCATGCGATGTCAGTAGAGGACCTATTATGTCGACGTATATGTGGGCAAAATGTCACTAAGGTTAAGGAAAGTTGCCAACTCCTGAATCCGTGTGTCGATATACTTATGATGAAATTTGGCATGAGGCACAGGTACGAACCCAATCCTTACCCTCCTTAGTAATACAGTGCCAAATAAACTTCATCTCATCTTCAGTAGCTGTGCAGTATATTGGAACGAGGGATGTGAAAAACCATGAATCAAATCAAAGAGAGGAGTGTGGTGTTAGAGTCGTCAAGGGCGACATCTTCCCAACGGAGGGATGTGCAGGATGTCTTATATTGTCAAGGGCAACGTCTTCCCAACGAAGGGATGTGCAGGATGCCTTACATGCATGGCTCTCTGGATCTTTTCATTTGTCTTCTGCCAAGGCATTATAATCCTCCCAGGTGAATGGTGGCCAATTTGTTTTTTGACTGGACATTGGAAAAAGGATTAATTTTCCCCGGGATGTGTTTATGGGTGCAATTGTATTCAGCCACGAAGGAGATATGTTGGCATTGATGGGTGGACCATGCATAGGACTAACGAGTGGAGGCATGCATCAGTGGTCCGTGAAAATGACGAGGGACGCACCTTCTAAGAAGTGGCGAAAGTGATGAACAGCCAAATTTGTAGACGGATTTCACATTGGACAGTTTTCTATTGAAGAAGGCCAATGGACAGGGTGACCCTTGACCACCTGTTTGAGCACTGCACCAATAGCAACGTCTCTGGTATTGGTGGAGAGAAGGAGACGGGCATGTGGCACGGGAGAAGTGAGCAAAATAGCCGTTGATAAGGCATTCTTTGCGTTGCATAAGTCTGCATCGTGAAGGGGACCCCCCTTCAGTGGTTTTGGCTTGCCCTTGAAGAACACGTAGAGGAGGGTAAGAGGGGCGATGATGGCTAGCAGGAACCAGTGATAATAGATGATCATTCACAGGAATTCTTGCAAGGCTTTGACAGTTGACGGTGTAGGAAAGTTCAGAATGACTGCAACCACCATAAGGGAGGTGTAAATGCCTTCGGGATTGATGTGGTGCCCAAAGGTACACTTGTCATACTGGATAAGAAGGTCATTCTGGTGTAGGCGGTCGAGATTGATGTGTAAATGAAAGAGGAGTTCCTCTTTGTAGGAAGAGAACACAAGTATGTTGCCCATGTAACATACGCAAAAGGGAACCTCCCCTAAGATGCCATCCATGCAGCGTTGAAAAGTAACCAGAGCATTACTAAGGCCAAAACCAGAGTCATTAAAGGCATATGTACTGAAAGGAGTGGTGATGATGGTCTTGGGGATGTCTTCTGGGTTCATTGGGACCTGATAATACCCCTTCAATATTTTATTGTGGAAAAGGCTTATGTTTTCAATATAAAAGGTTTTTTTTTTATATTCAAAGTTAATTTTGGGTTAAGGAAGTGTATGATTTTTTTTATTTTCTCTATTCCTCTAAAAGTTTTTTACCTCTTGAGAGAAATAAATAAAATTCTTGCAAAAGTGTTAGAATATTGCGTCATGAAAAACACTGTAACGAAATCGTTTCATCAAAGAAGATTACAGTAAATCAGGCATATTGTGATACAATCATGAAGCTTGAGAGTATCTTTACCTAGAGGACCTTGCCAAAATTATCCAATCAGTAATTAAAAAATCTAAAGTGGCCATAGGAGCACCCCTCAAAAATTAATGTTGTGTATAAAATTGATGCTGTTTGGCGAAATGATTACACTAAGAGTCGATTTGTGTGTTTTTAAGCATGTGTTATACAGTTTATATCAGGCAAATATTGTTTGTAGGTTTACTTCTGCGCTACTGATAGCTTATTGAGAACAGTACAGTGTTCGTTACCTGAGCTTTAAACAGTTTTTACTAAAGAAAATTGAAAAGTTCAGTTTATTCTCTGTCATATCTCCTGAATATTGTCCAAATCCTTTGAGTCCAGCATGGTAATGTGACTCTCAATCTAGTTCTCTTCCCCCATTTCAGACTGGTTTCTGATTTCAGACAATAATCTCTTAATACAGCATATACAAAATGTATTATCTTGAATTTAGCTTGACAGAACTGGACCCTTAGTGTGATTTCTTGGGCATAGTCATCAGAAGTTTTCTTTGCACGTTGAGGTAGAATATTGATCATCACAGAGTCATCTGTTGGGTTGCTTCACTTGTTTTTAAGTGACTGCTATTTATACTCTAGAGCGTATGCAGCTTCCCACTATTGTTTGAATGAAGTGTTTTAAGTCGAACTGTTTCTTTGAAGAAGAATAGTGAAAATAACCCAGTCAAAGAGGTGAGTTTTAAAGGTTTTAAAGGTTTAAAGGCCACTTGTGGATGGCAGTGTCAAGTGACAGAAAAATTGTCCTAGCAAGCTTCTAGAGACTGACGATAAATATGATCAGGGCCAAAACTTCATTTCCATCCAAGCTAGGACCAATGGCTGCTGTTGACTCATCAGGTAGACCCATAAGCTCCCCGAATCCCCATTCGGGTTACAGACATTAAAGAAACCAACGATTTTGAACGGGACTCGAATCCCAGACCGCCGATCACCAGGCTGGAACGTTTCCAATAGGCTGCCACTTTTATCCCGATCAAGTGGAAGCTATCTTTTCGAAAGGTCCGAGATAAATATCCAAATTATTAGTTATACAGAATCATCAATGAGACGAGAATTTATTATTAAAATTAAAATATGTTATTCACTAATCTTTATTTCTACAACGTTATTAATGTTTTTATGTTTTTATAACTACCGGAAATATTTTGCAGATCTTTCTTATAGTATGTAGACTTTCAATGTTAAAAGTTTCGTACTTCCTATTCCGTATAAAACTCTCTCTCTCTCTCTGGAAGTCTGCATTATACTTTAAAATTTTCATCCTCTTATCAAAGTTGACCTTTCGTTATATTCCAAATTGATCCCTGACAACCTTTTTTCAATGGGCGTGATTTATTCTCGTTATCCATCTTTGAACATTTCATGATATGTGTAATCCATTACTTTGTAAAAAAAAATGCCATTTCATAAAAAGTAATAACTGGTCAAAGGAGACGTCCCGCTGAGGGAATATGAATTGACACATAACCTCCTGACTTTTTAGGTTCTCAATTTTGAAATATAGAAGTTTTAAATTTTAAAGAGGAAATGATATGTGAAACCTTTCTCACCAAAGTGTCTGCCTAAATTGAAATTGAATTTTCATTGAAAAGTCTTTTTATTTTCCCTTGCTTTGAAAGTGAGTAGAGGTATTAGATAAAATCAATTAGATTTTTTTTTTTTTAACTTCCTTTGCAGAAAATATGTTATCAGAAGCTTTCACTGAAAAGAGGTTAATAAAGATCAAGAATAAAAGAATTTAAGCCTTTGCTTTTATGTCAATGAAAATGAAAGCCACCTCTATTGGTTTAAAGGCTTAAAGGTCACTCATGAATGGCAGAGGTAAGGGACAGTGACATTGCCCTAGCAATCAGGACAAAGCCCTAGAGACTGACCATATATTATACGATCAGCGCCCAAGCCTCCTCTCCACCCAAGCTAGGACCAGGGAGGGCCAGTCAGTGGCTCTTGATGACTCGGCAGATAGATCTATAGGCTCCACCCAAACCCCCATCCTTAGCTCACAAGGATGGTAAGGTTGCAGACACTAATGGCACTAACGAGTCTGAGCGGAACTCTAACCCCTGTCTGGCAAACACCAGACAGAGCCGTTACCAATCAGGCAACAACAACCCTGTCGTTTTGGAAGATTGTGAGATAAGCTAAGATAAAAGCAAGAAGTGAAGGGTATGTTGGATGCCGCGTGAAACAATGTGATGAAACGGAATAATGCATTGACATTGATTATTAGAGGGATAGATAACTTGAGTAAGAAGGGACTGTCCTTTCTATTATCTTTTACAAAAATGGTCATAGTAATTAGAACAGAAATGAGATCAGTCAACTTTGTAGCACTACTTAATACTTACACTAACTTCCCTTTATAGGAACTTATTATCTTTATTAACATTATTCATTATTCCTACGAATATTATTCACCTTCTTCACTCAGCTAATTTTATGGTCATCTTCGAGTTTCCCTTGACTACCCCTTCTTATCTGCCATGCAACTGCACATCAAATAATCTCTTTTCCTTTACTAAATCATTAACCCCTTTATACCATCACTTACTATATCTGTGGTTCCCAACCTGTGGGTCGCGACCCCAAATGGGGTCGCTACATCAATGCCCTAGGGTCGTCAATTGCTTTTGAGCTGAATGGGAATATTATATAAAACAATGTGGAAAAACATGTTAAGACAGATAAATTCTTTACAAGGGGAGTAACACAACAACGGCAGTTATTGGTATGTTAGACCACTAAAATCTTTTATAGAATATGCTGCATGTTTGCACACTAGGTACCATACCAAAGAATCTATATTTTCTGAATGTTGAAACATTTTGAATTCAATACTTTCTGAACTCAAATCGTTCCTGCAAGAGCATTACATCAATGGTTAAATAACTGAATGGGTTGGCTCACGTGTAGTTTAGACTCCAACAATCTTTCGCTCGCTCAGTTCTTTGACCTTACGGACACCTAAAACTCATTATAATACCTATCTTGGAATACCTAGAGTGGTTCTTAGGGTCATACTTTCATGATTCGGGAGAAAACGTTCCCTTTATCAATCCATGTTCGCATCGTACTATGAAACTTAATGTATTAGCTTGATAAAACTACTGATGTGACAAACTTTTCACAACTTCTTGTGTATGTTCGGTATTATGAAAGTGAAAAAAAGAAATAAAGATTTCTTGTTTTATAAGTCTCTGCAAAGTTCAACTACTGCTGCTGATATTTTTTATTTAATTGATGATTTCTTCAGAGAACGTTCGATCGAATAGGAGAAATTGTGCAGAGTTTGTATTGACGGGGCACCTACGATGCCCGGCTGTAAGTCTGGCTTCAATCGTAGTTAAAAAAGTGACTCCAGAAGTAATTGGGACTCACTGCATGGTTCATCGACAAGTATTAGCTACCTAGACGTTACCTGAACCATTCAAAGAAGTGCTTAACCGAGTGATCAAAGCAGTAAATGTTGTCAAATCAAGGCCACTTGCAACACGGCTCTTAAAAATTTTATGTGGAGATATGAGTTCAATGCATGAAGCACTACTGATTCACACAGAGGTAAGGTGGCTCTCGAAAGGAGAGGCGCTGAAAAGATTTTTTTTATTTGAGAGGAGAGCTGCAAATATTTCTCGCTTCCAAAAATGCAAATGAGTATGAATCATTGTTTACGGATGAATTTACGTTGTGCAAATTGGCATACCTGGTTGACATTTCTGAGATATTTGATATTATTAATACAGGATTACAAGGTAATGAAAGTACGATTATATCTTTGTCTGAAAAGATATTGTCTTTTAAAATGAAATTGGAACTCTGGATCACCAAAATAAACCAAAAGGAATTACATATGTCCCCAACAGTTGCCCAATTTATTGAAGAAGCGGCAAATGAAATCGATGACTTATATGGCTTGATACAAGAGCATTTGGAAAATCTTATTTTTCAAATAAGAAGTTATTTTCATGCTGAATGTTACAAATCTTCTTCACTTACAATCAACCCTTTCAATGCCAGTGTATCTGAGGTCCCTGAAGCAGCATAAGAAGAGTTCATCGACTTAAAAAAAAACAATTTTGAAGCTAAATCCTGGTTTGGTAAACTGCAACTACAAGAATTTTGGGCAAAAAATTTCCAAAAAATCCCATTACTATCAGAAATCGCAATAAGGAATTTATTGCCATTCCCAACAACTTAGTTATGTGAAGCAGCCTTCTCCTAACTTCTCATCCTTAAAAACAAATGCCAAAATCAATTAAATGTGGAAGATGACAACGGAGCCCAGGATAGAATTGCTAGCTAAAAAACTGCAATACCAGCCGTCTCATTAAGGTCAGTTCATAAACACCGTTTTACATAACGTTGGAAATCTGTGTTCTAATAATTTTGAATTGATTTACAATTAATTAATTTTTGTAGCAGCGTGGGAATTTTTTTATGAATAAATTTTAAATTATTCATGAATTTACGGAATATATAGTTACTTCACGAATAGATAATTCAATAATCGCAATAAATGGCAGTTTATTGTAAAAAAAAAAAAATTAATGTGTATATAAGATATTTTAAGGATTGGGGTCGCTTCCTGATTGCTTGTTCTAAAATGGGTCGCCATGTTTAAAAGGTTGGGAACCACTGTACTATATGAAATCGATCGTATACCCCTCTCTGGAATTTTTTAAATCCATTTACTACTTCCACCTTTGCCCACAGATGCTCCAATTTCTAATGATATGCTCTTTTTATTTCCTTCTCATCAAACTCGTACGTATTTATAACATTCACTGCTACAATTTTACACTTTCCCCCCAACTCATATCAACCTTATTTTCTAATTCAACGAAAGTGATCATATTAATTTCCAACCTCTTAGTCAAGGAGACAAACCCAATTTTCATGAATTGTTTTGACATAGTATATGATTCATTTTTTTTCCATAAAATTATTCTCCAGAACTAATATTCTTATAGTTCACCTTGACATCCTTTTTAGAAATATTTTTATTTAGCTAAAAAGGCACTCAGAGGGTATTGTTCTTCCAATATCCAAATCAGAAAATTTCAAACACCCAGTATATGTCGGTAATTATATTATAGACTTAGATAAAAGTTATGCATGCGCTGTATCATTCATATAATTTCTATTTCGTAATTATAACTACCTTCATGATTATCATAATCTTCATCATCTGTATCATTCAGGTCCTCAAACTGACTGCAGTGAAGGGCTTCATGGATTTTGTGTGTTTATTTGCACAGCAGTTATCTGCACCATACTTACCGTATGAAGTACAGGACGTACAGGTTTTTTTACATGGTAGCTGCATCTTAGGCTTGAACATGAGTGTGATGATTTATAGCTACGACAAATAGTTTACAGAACTGAGGGTGGTGCAATTGCTGATATGTAATAGACCTTCTTTAACCCACACTTCATGTGGAGCTAAGAAATATGCAAATTCCCTGAGGGTTACTTAGGAGTTGAAAACCAAGTTGATTGCAGTGACTTTTCCTTTGCCAAAGAGGAATGAAACGTACAGAAAGTACATGGGTTATTGGCAAGTCTACTTCTGATCCAGAATCTCAGATGTTGCCATAATGTCAATGATCATTCCATTATACTTTTTTATTGTCACATGGTCAGATGGTTTGTGGATCCAGCAGAAATACAGTAACATAACAAAAATTTCTTTATAATCAGCTAGAGCCTGGATATGGCCTTTACTTTTATGTAGCTTGAAAAGGTAGCTAATAATAGTCACATATGCTTCCTCATGAGTAAAAGGACCTCGTTTTCTTATCACACTGAGTGACTGGTGGCTATGTTCAATGTCAGATGTTAAATTGGTAATTGATTTCTTGTTTAAGTTACTCTTCACGATGGCCTCTCTAGCAGGGAGAACAATGTCACGTTTTAAGTTCATAGACATGGGGGGACAAAGCCTTTTGCTCTCCTTTGACGTTGATAAGATTTTACTGAGTTCTGGCTGCAATAGTCAAATATAATAACTGTTTTAAATCTGGCAAACATATTAACGAATCTCTTGGCAAAGCTGAACACTGTCTCATTTTGGGCCACAGAGTGTGATATGTGACTTCAGTCCCATCAGTCAACATAGTTATGTTGAATGGTGGGAATTCAGTGAAAACAGCTAAGCTGTGTAGTAAAAAAAATACTTTTGACCCTCTCCGTAGGTCTCCGCAATCATCAAATACTGATGATGGTATAAATAAAAGCTCATTCTTTAAAAGCTCACTAAAATAAATCTCTCTGTTCTGTGGGACGACAAGTAGACGAGCATACACTTTTTCCATGTCATAATCATTTGTATCCCATATTTCACTCTCTTCTTCAATGACTCCATGGTGACAACATTTTTCATGAGTGGGTCATGAAATCCTTTTGGAAGTTTGATCAAGTACTCTGCACTCATTCTCTCTCCTATGGAAAGAGACTCATTCATATTGACCTTACTGTCAGCAACTCTACCATTGACAATGTTGTGATTACATCACCGAACCGTATAAATAGAGCCTGCCCTGCTTTCGGATAACCACTTCTTGTCTTGTCTGAAGAGAAGATGAGCCATCGGCACCCTTTCGCAATGTGTAGTAGCCGAACTCGTTTATACTTTGTATTTGATAGGCCGTTTGCCACGTCCAGATCGTGTTTGTTGATAGCGGTACTCTAAGGAAAACCTCCTGAAGAGAAAGGGACCATCACTTTTTGTAAATTATTTGTACAATCTTATAATTTTTCTATATATTTTGCTATACCACCTACCGGTGACCAACATAATACAGTTACAGGCGAATTGCAGTAGTGATAAGAGGAAAAATATCAGAGTGATTGAGAAGCTCAGTTGCAAGATAAATGCAACTGAGGCAGATCTAAGTTTCAACGAATCCTATTATTATTATTATTATTATCATCCTTTTTATTATTATTATTATTATTATTATTATTATTATTATTATTATTATTATTATTATTATTATTAATGGCAGTAGTAGTAGTAGTAGTAGTAGTAGTAGTAGTAGTAGTAGTAGTAGTAGTAGTATTGTTATTATCATCATCATCATCATTGATGTTATTATTAATTTAATGCAGAACTATCAATCCACTTTGGTTAAGGTTATATGTTCATGTTTTATATTCAACCCATTTTCTCGAGAAAACAAATATAAATTAGTTGTTTTGAAATTCAATTAACAGGTGAACATATAGCGTCGTTTACTTTTTTCTTTTCTTTTTAGCTGGTGAACCAAAAATCTTTGCAAAGCTAAACCCTTTTGGTTTTACTTCTATTTCCTACTTTACTCGCCCTTTGTTTCCTTTTAAACTTCTTTATCCTACCTGGTTATCTCTAGAACAATTTACCAAAACATTTAGAGGAGCCCAGGAAACCATGTTCAGCTTTTTCTGTTCTCGAACGAGAGAGAGAGAGAGAGAGAGAGAGAGAGAGAGAGAGAGAGAGAGAGAGAGAGAGAGAGAGAGAGAGAGATCCAGTAAAAAGAAATATATAATGAAAATCAACTCAAAGGTAAAGCTTTATCGTTTTAGAATTCTTTTTTTCTAGCAAATTCTAATTTCTCTTTAACACGCTACTTTCATATTTCATTTATTATTATTGTCATTACTAGCTAAGCTACAACCCTACTTGGAAAAGTAGGATGGTATAAGCCCAGAGGCTCCAACAGGGAGAATAGCCCTTTGAGGAATGGGAAAAAGGAAAATAGAATATTTTAAGAAGAGTAACAGCATTGAGATAAATATCTCCTATATAAACTATAAAAACTTTAACAAAACAAGAGGAAGAAAAATAAGATAGAATAGTGTGCTCGAGTGTACCCTCAAGCAAGAGAACTCTAACCCAAGACAGTGGAAGACCATGGTACAGAGGCTATGGCACTACCCAAGACTAGAGAACAAAGGTTTGATTACAGAGTGCCCTTCTCCTAGAAGAGCTGCTTACCATTCAAAAAACTTATTTACCAGTGAGATTTCATGGTGAAGAAGAGTGAGAGAATGTGAGCAATATAGTTAATTTTATCATCTAAAATAAAACTGGAGAATCATTTCCAACATTCAATTGCCATGGGGATTAAAGCGTCAGGAAATTCCCATGAAATTGTAAAAGTAAAGGCATTGAGGAAAAAATATATGTGAATTAGAAGAGGGAAATGGACATCAAGTGAAATAAAACTCGATTAAAAGTGAAATAGAAATAGTGTGAACTATGCTTTGCAGGCTTTTTTCGTCTGGAAATAAAGGAAGAAAAATGGATCTTAAAAGAGAAAAAAAGTTTTATATATAAAATCCTAGATATATGCAGTAAGAATGGAAATATTTCGTGTCATATCGAGGAATGTACCCTATTCTCTCTCTCTCTCTCTCTCTCTCTCTCTCTCTCTCTCTCTCTCTCTCTCTCTCTCTCTCTCTCTCTCTCTCAAATCGTTGTATGGAAAATAATCATAAATACCTTTAAAGAAAAGGAATACGTCTAAAAAAAAGGAGGATTAGTATAACTTATTTTATTATACAGTAGTTTTATGACAAAAAGATAAAGAATATTTGAGCAGTGTCGTTTGTAAATGAAAAGTCGAACATTTTAAATCCCTCTTTATTGAGGATTCTTTATAGGCCGTGTTATATTCCATTACTTCTGTAACTTATTTGAATTCAATAAATATATACTGTTTTCTCATATTAAAAAGATCAGTCTCGAGAAAAATATTTCAGTCAATGAGCAAGTGGAAAATTAGATGAGATTGATCTCGAGAACTCATTAATAATTTTTCACATGATGGGGTAGTGCTATCAGTGCCCCTCTCGCTGTGCATTTTAGGCGAACCCCAAGGGTCTTTGCAATGTTCCTTTGGCCATTAACTGACCTTATTGTATATTTTTCAGCTTTACTTTCGTTCGCGCTTCGTTTTTTTTTCCTACAACTAAGATGTAGTTCATACAGCAACTGATGTGTTGCATGAAGGTGCTGAATAATCTCAAAGACCCAAGCACTGGGTTAAGTAACCCAAATTCTTAATTCTAAATCATTAGAAATTTTCCTCTTGAACTTCCTTATAAAGTAACTTTTAAAAGTCAGATTTTTATTTATTAGTACTGGGTCTTTAGGTTAGGCCTAATCATACCTTATCACGCCTACGTCGAACTCACAGGAGGGCTTTGTTGTTTCCCCCTCTGAGGTGGTGATCTGAGCAATGAGGGCTCATTGGTCATCCTCATAGGATGTGTTTCATTGTTTGTAGGGTTGCCCCACACGGCCGTTGGTGGCTAGTCCCCATTTGTGGCAGTTATTTCTAGTTTTGCCTACTTATACCCTTGCTATGTTTAGGGTTACCCAGTCCTTCCTTGCGAGGGATGTTTTGCTGGGCAGGCCTTCGATTGAGATGGACAGCACTTAATTGGATGGCCATCAGTCACTTTCCTGCCACTCCTGTAGCATGTGAGTAGCTTCCTGGATTGGTTCTAGTTCATCCATTGTTGCAGAGCTTTTGCAGGATATTAGTCTTCCACTTGCTTCCTGATGATTGTGAAGAGGCTACCCATTGTCATTAATTTATTTATTCTTTTCAGTTTTTGCTAGCATTTCTCGTCGGATATGGGCTGGCTGATACCGGTTAATTTTTATGAAGATGATAGAGGTGTTGATTTTAGTATGTCATTAATAATCTGTTAAGGTTTGTTTAGCCTACACTGGTGCACAGTATTCCAAGGTAGAGTAAACAAGGGCCAGGACTGTTTGTCTCAGAGTCTGAGTGTCTGTTCCTCGGCTAGTGATAACGAGTTTGTTGATAAGGTTGCTCCTAGCTACCACTGTGTTTGCTCTTTAAAGGAGAGCATTCTGTCATGGGTGGCCCTAAAATAGACATTGTAAAGTCGATTTTTCCTTTAGTTTGTCACTCCATTTGATCTTTAGCATTCAGTTTACCTCGTGATTTTTAAGGTGAAAGGCATACACCTGTGTTTTACTTGGATTGACATTAAGGTGCCACTTTTAGTATTAGGTGGAGAGGGTGTCAGGGTGCTTGATAGTCTTTCTTCGATGGTGGTAAAGGAGTCAGATTGTATGGAAATGCACAGTTCGTCTGCATGTATGTACCAGCGGATGTTCAAGTGCTGCGCTAGTCATTTGTATAGATATTACAGAGAATCAGCTCAAGCGATGACACTTGTGGATGTCTCTTGTTCTGTATCCTCCATCTGTTCTTTCTGCCATCCATTTCTACGAAGAATCACTGATTGGTAAGCAGTGAGGCAATGACATGGACTAATCCGCATAGTTTGACAGTTGCTTAGATACAAGCTAAGATTATTCATTCGTGTAATAAGTACAAGATACATAGTGAGGATATTAGTCGATAAGTTTTTGGAGGAAGATGGGTGTTTTTCTGGTTTCAGCAAGGACACAATTCTATCTTCTTCAAATCTTTGGGATTTGATAGGTGGTTACACATAAAATGAATAGCAACAGAATCCATGCATTTGTTTTGCTTTTTGAAATGTAAGATAATTTCTGCTATTATGCACTCTAGGCGGCTGCCATCCCAAGATTGGGATATTTCATGCTAGAATTTAGTTCTTCTAAGGTGAACAGTCGGATTTTGCCACTGCGTTGTAAGACACGGTCAATGTCTAATTTCCTTTTCTTTAGGTAACCCTGCTGCTTGTTTTGAGGGTTGCCGTTCAACAGCAGATGGTACGCTACCTGGTTGGTTGTTATGTCAGCTAATCTGTAAACCCTAAACAACAGGAGCATCTACCGATATCAAGGCGCCCTTTGCAACTTTAGTGAATTGCCTTTTTTGAATCTTGTGGTTATTTATTGTTGCCATCAATTGGACGAAGGTACTCTTGAAGGATACAAAATGGTCAACATAAAGGTCGGTATCATTGGGGGCTCTGGACTCAATAACCCAAAGCTTTTTGAAGACGTTCAAGAATGTAAAGAGACAACACCATTCGGAGATCCGTCTTATGTGCTATTGGAAGGAAAGATTGATGGAGTTCCTTGTGTATTACTTGCCAGACACAGAAGACGGCATAGCATAATGTCCATCAATGTTAACTACCGAGCAAATATCTGGGCTTTGAAGTCGAAAGGATGCACACACATTGTTGTTTCAACAGCCTGTGGGTCTTTGCGGGAACACATCGCTCCTGGAGATTTTGTGATTATTGATCAGTTCATTGACAGAACTACCAAAAGGCAAAAAACATTATATGATGGAGAAGATGGTCATCCCCCTGAGATTCTTCATCTTCCAATGGATGTTCCATTCTGTACAGATACTCGAAAGATTCTTTTAGAGACTTGCAAGGAACTTGGATATTCAGTAAACCCTAAAGGAACAATGGTAACCATCGAGGGACCACGATTCAGTAGCAAAGCTGAAAGTTTGATGTTTCGTCAATGGGGAGGAGACGTCATTAACATGACTACTGTGCCTGAGGTCATTCTTGCAAAGGAACCTGGATTGTTCTATGCCGCTGTTGCCATGGCAACAGCCATGGATAGCTGGAAGGAGGATGGAGAACCAGTAAATGTGGAAAAGGTGCTAAGGACAATGAAGTAAGTAGCCTTTGTTAAACCTGTAATTCCTAAGGGTAAGGGCCTTCAAAGGATTTGTTATCTCTTCTTTACCTTCATTTTCAACTGCAGGCCTTTCCCCCAATTGCTCCTGTGTGCTGAATGTTCCCCTAAGCCCTAGCACAGTGCTATATGGCCCTGAACCATAGATACTATCTTAGGCCAAGGTAATTGTGCAAGTTATTGATTTAAAACAAGTAGGGAGTAGGTTGGCCAGGGTACCAGCTGCCCGTTGAGATACTACCACTAGAGAGGTATTGGATCCTTTGACTGGCCAGACAGTAATACATTGGATCCCTCTCTCTGGTCACAGCTTAATTTTTCTTTGCCTACACTTACACAAAATAGTCTGGCCTATTCTTTACATATTCTCGTCTTTCCTCATACAGCTGACAACAATGAGATACTTAACACTTCTTCACCCAAGGGGTTGATTACTGTACTGCAATTTGTTCAGTGTACTTTCCTCTTGGTAAGGGTAGAAGAGACTCTTTATCTATGGTTTGCAGCTCTTCTAGGAAAAGGATACTCCAAAATTAAACCATTGTTCTCTAGTCTTGGGTAGTGCCATAGCCTCTGTACCATGGTTTTCCACTGTCTTGGGTTAGAGTTCTCTTGCTTGAGGGTACACTCGGGCACACTATTCTGTCTTATTATTATTTTTTTTTCTTCCTCTTGTTTTTTTAAATGGTGTGTTGGGCAAGCTTAATAGAAGGGCCATGGATGCCGCGTGGTTTATCAAGAAGTTGTCTTTTCCTTTTTCTGACTCTTTTTCTTCTCAAAACCATCCTTACTGTCCTCCCTTCAGTTGAAGTGGCTATCCGGGAGGGTATTTAGCCTTGTATGGTGTATCGGCTCCTCCATGTTGACGAGGTTTTCCGACTTTTTACTAGTCTATGGGTATCATCAATCAATTTATTAATAATTCTGTACATATTGTTTTTGTTATAATTCTTGTTAATCTAGTTTTTAAGTATGATGTCTCTTTTTTCTTTCTATTAATTCTTATGCTCTCTGGAGACATTGAGCGAAATCCGGGACCTGTACGTCCTAGATTTCGTCAATGTCGTCTTCTGTATTGCAATATTCGTGGTCTTCATGCAAATATCCAAGACCTTACAGTTGCATCCAGACAGTATGATATTCTTTTGTGCTCAGAAACTTTTGTTTCTAATATGAGGCACTCATCTGGGCTCCTTATAACTAGTTTTAAGAAGCCAACAATGTTGAAACGTAATGCTATCCCTAGGGCCAGGGGAATGGAGGTGTATATTAGGACCGAGTACCCTGCTTCTCATACGTCCTGCTATCAATGTGGATGTCATGAGATTCAGGAAATAAAAGTTTGTGGCAGGCATAACAACTTTTTTTTTTTTTGTTCGATCTACTGGAATCCAGACATGGATGATTCTATCTTCGATTGTCTTCTTACCATTATGGCTAAGATACAAGAAGATGATAGAAAGGCTTCTTTTGTCTTTGTTGGTGATTTTAATGCTCACTATAGGGAGTGATTAATTTCTATCTCTCCTACCGATCGCCATGGCTTAAGAGCTTTAGACTTTGCCTCTGAATGAGGCTGTGAGCAAATCATAAATGAAGCTACTCACAGGTCTGGTAATTGTTTGGACCTTGTATAAACTGACTCCCCTGGCGTTATAACTAGTAAGTTTGGTTCTCCAGTCGGGACATCTGATCATGCCTTGATTTTATTATTAGTGAAGACTGAGCAGCCTGTCCCTGATATATCATATTCTTGTAAAATTTATATGAAATCCCAACCAGACTGGAATAGGATTTTGCATGATCTTTTGTGCTTAAATTGGTCACAATTATATAATAGTGTAGATTCTGTTGTCCATTTGAATGAGAATATAGTCAACATAATTGATAGGCGTATCCCTTCTCGTCTGCTAAGGTACCGAGTGAAGGATAAACCGTGGTTCAATGATGATTGCAGACGTGCTTATTTGAAGAAGCAGGAGGCCTGTCACCTTTGGAAGGGTAACAGATCAGATTTGACCTGGAACAACTATACTCAGCTTCGAGCTTTTGCTCAGAGAGTTTATGCCTCAACTGAAAAGGAGTACAATTTAACCATAAAAGAAACCCTTTCTGGTACAACTCAGGAACATAAATGGTGGTCTACCCTTAAATCTGCACTCTTTGGTGTAGATGCAACAGTTCCTCCTTTTCCTAAACCAGATGGCTCGGTCACTCACTGTCCAAAGGAAAAGGCAACCCTTTTGGCTGATGTTTTTGACAGTAAACAGAGTAATGAAAAACTTGAACTTCCTCATTCCTGTTTTCCTGAGGCTAAAATAATTAGTTTAGCTTTTCGATCTCGTGAGATTAAAGCTCTGTTGATGGACTTTGATGCTTATGGAGGTGTAGACCCAAATGGTATTTTTCCTTTGTTTTTTATAAAGACAGCAGATTTCTTAGCTCCTAAGTTATCTGTTATTTTGCGCAAGTTAGCAAGAAGAGGAGCTTTTAGCATCTGTAGGAGAATTGGTAATGTTACTCTTTTATGTAAATGTGTTTGTGGTAGCTCAAGTCCCACTGATTACCGCCCAATTTCCATAACTCCCATATTATCTAAAGTCTTTGAACGTCTTCTGGCAAAATGTCTTAATAGGTTTGCTGAAGGTAATCATCTACTCCCTAGTTTGCAGTTTGGTTTTCGTAAAGGCCTCGGAGCATGTGATGCCCTTCTTACAATCTCCAATGCTGTATAGAAATCCCTTGATAGTGGTCAGGAAGTTCGTATGATTGGCCTTGATTTTAGTGCTGCCTTTGACCATGTTAATCAAGAGGCCCTTGTTTTCAAACTGAAACAGTTGGGAGTGGGTGGGTCGTTTCTTAGCATTATTACTGATTTTTTAAGTAATAGATCTCAAAGAGTTGTTGTTGACGGGCACCATAGTGAGTATAGGAATGTGATATCCAGTGTTCCACAGGGTAGTGTTCTTGGCCATTACTTTTCGTACTATATACACATGGCATGTGGTTTGACCTAGAAAACAAGCTTGTTGCATATGCAGATGATGCTACTCTCTGCATCAATTCCATCCCCTAAATGTACATCTGGGGTTGGTGAATCCCCCAATAGAGATTTAGCTAAAATTAGTGCATGGTGCAAGTTATGGGGTATGAAGTTGAATCCTAACAAAACTCAAAGTATGATTGTAAGTAGGTCAAGGAAAGTGGCTCCTCAACATCCGGATCTCAGTATTGATAATGTTTCTTTAAATTTGTATGACTCTTTCAAAATTTTAGGTGTGATTCTCGACAGCAAATTTACTTTTTAGAAGCATATAAGGTCTGTGTCTTCTTCAATTGCAAAAAAAAAAAAAAGGCTTATTGAGAAAGTCTTTTAAGATTTTCGGTGATCAATCTATTCTGAAGAAGTGTTTTAATTCTTTCATTCTACCTTGTTTTGAGTATTGTTTTCCTGTCTGGTCTTCAGATGCTGATTCTCATCTTAATTTGTTGGACAGAAACTTACGGTCTATCAAATTTCTTATTCCTGATCTACTGTAGATATTAATCTTTGGCACCGTTGTTCAATTAGTTCATTAAGCATGTTGTATAAGATTTTTCATAACTCTAACCCTCCTTTACCTTCAGATCTCCCTAGACAATTCTATCTTGTTCGTAATACTAGGCAGGCAGTTAATTTTAATAGCCAGGCCTTCTCCATCATGAGGCTTAATACTACGCAGTACTCTAGAAGTTTTATTCCAGCTGTTACCAACTCTTGGAATGATCTTCCTAATCGGGTAGTTGAATCAGTAGAACTCCAAAAGTTCAAAGTTGGAGCAAATGCTTTTATTGTTGACCAGGTGGACATGAGTCTTTTTATAGTTTATATATGACGTATTTGTTTTTGACGTTGTTAATAGATTATATTTGACATATCTGTCTTGACGCTGTTACTTTTTTAGAATAATTTATTGTTAATATTTTCTCTTCATTTATTTATTTCCTTTATTCCTTTCCTCACTGGGCTATTTTTCACTATTGGAGCCCCTGGGTTTATAGCATCTTGCTTTTTCAACTAGAGTTGCAGCTTGGATAATAATAATAATAATAATAATAATAATAATAATAATAATAATAATAATAATAATAATAATAATAATAATAATAATAATAATAATAATAATAATAATAATCTAGGTTGGGGCTTCTTTCCTGAGTTTAGTTTATGAATGATAACTTTTTTTTTGCTGTTATAGGTCATATGTATTGAAGGTATGACTTTGTGCAATCGTTCTTACACATATACCTTTGCAATGGTTAATTTGAAAGTTAGAGAGAGAGAGATTTTTCCGGAACAATAAGGTTAAAAGTAAGAAAGTGATATGATTTATCGTCAAGAAATTGGAGAGATATTATTTTTCTTGAATGTTGAGTTAGAAAGACAGAGAGGGAATCTCATTGGTTTTCTAGAATTACACATTAGAAATCGAGACAAAGGCAGTTTCTTCAGTAATAAAATTGAGAGAGAGAGAGAGAGAGAGAGAGAGAGAGAGAGAGAGAGAGAGAGAGAGAGAGAGAGAGAGAGAGAGAGAGAGAGTTTTATTTGCGAAAACAGGTTTGAAATTAATAGTGTGTTTCTGTAGTGACAAATTAGAAAGCTAGAAATAGCTTTTTTTGGCAATGTCAAGTCAGAGAGAGAGAGAGAGAGAGAGAGAGAGAGAGAGAGAGAGAGACAGAGAGAGAGTGTGTGTGCATGATTGTGTGTGTTTGGTAATCAGTAAGGAAGCTAAATAAAGATAAATTGTTATCCTACAATGGCAAGTCAAAAGTTAGAGACCTAGACATTTATTTTTGAAAGAAAAAGTCATTCCGAAATTATTACTTTAAGAAATAACACTGGTTAAGTGAAAATCCAATTTAGTTTACTATTCTCTTATTCGTTTATAATATATCTTTTGTATACTGACAGTAGGATACGGGTTAAGGGAATTGTAAAACAAATTATTTTCGATTTGCTTATTTTAGTGAAAGTATATAATTCGGTAAAATATTCCTTATTATTATCTATGATGGACATGGTACTTTCTTTAATCTTGATGTTGGACATGGTACTTTCTTATAATTGTTAGCAAGATATGTGTCTACGTAGTTTTTAAAATTTAGTTTAATTTCTTTGTACTATTGTGCTCAATATGTTTGTTGATGCTGAGGTGATATACACGTGGAAAAGATAAATTCTCTCCTGTCGTAAAAGTAGGATCAAGGTCCCTTAAACATACTCGAGTATATTTAAATGACCTTGAGTAGGATTTTGAAGAGTTCGCGGAAAAGAGAAGTAGGAAAAAATTAGGAATATAAATAATTTATTGAAATTCTCCTTGGTAATAAAATAAAAATAGCAAAGGTTTCACGGAGAAGAGACGTAGGAAAAAATATGAATATGAATAATAAATTATAAGCTAACATCACATGATTTTTCCCATGAATTTGCTTTTTGCGAATCTTTTCTTATTCGGCTCGTTTATTACCATAATAGATTATGAAATCAACGCTGTATAATTTGATCTTTTTAACATATGTTTTTATATATAACATCAATTTCCTCTAGCAAAGAGGTTTAGAAAATATCATTTTTATTGAAATTTATTCCTCGTCTGGACACAAGGTCGTATTTTGTGCAATTATTTTTTTTTCGTTCTTTATTAGTTGGGTGACCCAAAAATCTTTGCAAATTTTCCTACAGTTGGATTTACCTTTATTTTCGTATTTTGCTTTTTCGTTTTCTATTGCCTGCTCATTCACTTTTTTCTTACCTGTTTCCCTTTCGTGCAACAAAGAACGTTTTTCCACAATTTTTAGAGACGCTTTGTAATTTTACCTGATAAACAGGGTTAAATTGTTTTGTACTCGGACGAGAGAGAGAGAGAGAGAGAGAGAGAGAGAGAGAGAGAGAGAGAGAGAGAGAGAGAGAGAGAGAGAGAGAGAGAGAGAGATAAACTGGTGTTAGGTGTTCTAGTAACTAGAAAGTAATAGGGGAATTCGATTCTATGAAAGATTTGACAATATTCACAATAAAGAGGTAGAAAATATCTTTCTTTCTGAAAGTGAACTAACCAAATCTAATTTACTGCTTTTATCAAAGGACCTGTACTGTATAAGCAAAAAAAAAATTATATTTAAATCTATGAACAGTTATTCAACTCATAGAGATACAAGTTTTATGTTAATATGTAAGTAATTAGTATAATTACCTTCATTATCATTTTGAATAAAGTAAAAAGTATTTGTTAAAAATGGATATTTAAACTGATAAACAATTTTTTAACTCATCTAAATAAAAGTTTTATGTTAATATGAAAGTGATTAGAATAATTACGTTTGTTATTATTTAGAATAAAGCATGAGAATAGTTTTCCGTACTAAACTACCAAAGGGAAAACAGTGACTAGGAAAAAAGCAGAAAATGTTAGAGCAAACTAAAAGAGGGAGATTTATGTCGGGTGAAACAAATCTCGGATAAAAAACGGATTTTGAGCGAAGCGAAAAATCTATTTTTGTGTGAGATGTCCATGTCATCCTGATGGAAGGTTCCTTCAGTAGCTTCCTTTGGGTATATATGACTACCATAAATATTCCCAGAGAATTAAACTAAAGGTTTCACAGAATTCTAACTTCTGGTGCGAGTACCCTAAAGGTTTCCCTCTAGGATATCGTATATCACCAGGGGACGCATGTATTAACACGACACATGGCTATCTGCACCCCATCGAGGGGGAAAGGTGGCGAGGTAACTGAGGAGCCGTTCCAAAGTTACCCTTCCTCCGTTACTGTTACGGTACTCGCAACGTAAACAAACCGTCCGCCATACTGTGTGACGTCACCAGAAGTTAGAATTCTGTGAAAACTTTAGTTTAATTCTTTGGGAATATTTATGGTAGTCATATTTACCCAAAGGAAGCTACTGAAGGAACCTTCCATCAGGACGATATAGCTTGAGCCCAAAAAGTGAATTAGAAATAGTGGAATGTAAGCTTGGCATATATTCTGATCGGGAAGTAAAAGAATGAATATATCTTCAAAGAGAGAAAGGGGTTATATATTAATTCCTAGAATCTGAAGTTAAAGGGGCATATCATATCATATAATGACACTGGAAATATTCCGTGTCACATCCAGGAATATACCCTCTCTCTCTCTCTCTCTCTCTCTCTCTCTCTCTCTCTCTCTCTCTCTCTCTCTCTCTCTCTCTCTCTCTCTCGACGAAAAAAATTGTTAGTCATTAATATTTTATAACGGAAAGGAATGTTTACAAAAGAAAAAAAAAGTGGTGATTATTACTTTTACTTTGTTATAATTTC
>NC_090725.1:314980747-314993247 GCF_036898095.1 Palaemon carinicauda | reverse complement strand
TCAACCGTGCTATGTATTCACACTATTCATCAGGTCACCGTCTCATCACGTCACGTCACCGTTCCATCAACCGTTCTATATATTCAGACTACTCATCATGTCACCTGCTGATCACGTCACGTCACCGTTCTGTCAACCCTACTATGTATTCAGACTCTTCAAAACATCATAGTCTCATCACGTCATTTCACCGTTCCCTCAACCATGCTATGTATTCAGACTATTCATCACATCACCTTCTCATCACGTCACATCACCGTTCCGTCAACCATGCTATGTATTCAGACTATTCATCACGTCACCTCATCATGTGACATCACCGTTCCGTCAACCGTGCTATGTATTTACACTATTGATCACGTCACATCACATTACATCACATCACTGGTCCGTCAACCGTGCTATTTATTTACACTATTGATCACGTCACATCTCATCTTGTCACGTCACTGTTCCGTCAACCATGCTATATATTCAGATCATTCTTCACGTCACCTTCTCATCATGTCACGTCACTGTCCCATCCACCGTGCTATGTATGCCACACTATTCATCACGTCGCTGTCTCATCACATCACGTCACCGTTCCATCAACTATGCTATGTATTCACACTATTTATTACATTGTCACCGTCTCATCATGTCACGTTACCATTCCGTCAACCATGCTAAGCATTCACACTATTCATCACGTCGCATTAGATCACGTCATGTCACCGCTCCATCAACCGTGCTATGTATTCACATCATTCATCACGTCACTGCCTCATCACGTCACGTCTCTGTTCCGTCAACCGTGCTATGCATTCACACTATTCATCACATCACCTTCTCATTGCGTTACATTACGTCACATCACGACACCGTTCCGTCAACCGTGCTATGTATTCACACTATTCATCACGGCACCTTCTCATCACTTCACATCACCGTTCTGTTGACCATGCTATGTATTCACACCATACATCACGTCACCTTCTCATCCCGTCACATCACCGTTCCGTCCACCGGGCTATGTATTCACACTATTCATCACGTCACATCACATCACGTCACGTCACTGTTCCGTCAACCATGCTATGTATTCACACTATTCATCAAGTCACCATATCATTACGTCACGTCACCATTCCGTCAACCGTGCTGTGTATTCACACTATTCATCAGGCCATCGTCTCATCACGACACATCACCGTTCCGTCCACCGGGTTATGTATTCACACTATTCATTATGTCATAGTCTCATCACGTCACGTCAGTGTTCTATCAACGTGCTATGTATTCCCACTATTCCTCATGTCACCTTCTCGTCACGTCACCATTCCCTCAACCATGCTATGTATTCACACTATTCATCACGCCATCGTCTCATCACGTCACCTCCCTGTTCCGTCAACTGTGCTATGTATTCACACTATTCATCACGTCACTGTTACAACACATCCTGTCACCGTTCACTCAACCGTGCTATGTAGTCACACTATTCATCATGTCACGTCCCCGTTCCATCAACCATGCTATGTATTCACACTAATATACACGTCACTGTCTTATCCCGTCACGTCACCGTACCGTCAACCGTGATATGTATTCACACTATTATTCACGTCACCGTCTCATCACGTCACGTCACCGTTCCGTCAACCATTGATATGTATTCACACTATTCATCACGTCACAGTCTCGTCACGTCTTGTCACCATTCCATCCACTGTGCTATGTATTCACACTATTCATCACGTCACCGCCTCATCACATCATGTCACCGTTCCGTCAACCGTGCTATGTATTCACACTATTCATCACGTCATATTACGTCACGTCACATCACCATTCCGTCAACTGTGCTATGTATTCACACTATTCATATTATCACCGTCTACTCACGTCACGTCACCGTTCCGTCAATAGTGCTATGTATTCACACTATTCGTATTGTCACCGTCTACTCACGTCATGTCACCGTTCCGACAAAATTTCTTCCATGTAAGTAAATGGACGTGTTCCAACTAAACAGTTTGTTACTATCCCAACACCATCACATCATGGCACTGTCATGGCACAGATTTGTTCTAAGTATATATATATATATATATATATATATATATATATATATATATATATATATATATATATATATATATATATATATATTAGTGTGTGTGTCTGTGTGTGTCTGTGTTCGTGTATAAAATCTTTTTTTCAAAAGCTTTCAACCCCATGCTAATTCCTCTTTTGATTATGATATCATCTGTTATGGAATCTTTTAATGTCTGCCCTAATTATTTTTTGTTCCTGAATTATTTTGACAATTATCTTAGTTTTATTCATATCCCTTTTCAGGCCTACACTTATGCTTTCTCTTTTTAAATCTTTTATCATCTTTTCCAATTTCTCCACTGATTCACTATATAGAACTATGCCATCTGTAAATCTGGAGTTGTTGAGGTATTATCCATCAATGTTAATCCCTTCACTTTCCCAATCAAAATTCTTAAATCTTCTTCTAGGCACGCTGTGAGTAATTTAGGAGGGACTAGGTCTCTCTGTCTAACTCCTTTCCCAATTTTTATGTAGTTTTAGGATTGTTTTACTTCCTACACAGATATCTTCTAGTGTTCTAACATAAGATTTATCTATTCCTTGTCTTTGAAAGGCTTTCATTACTGCTGCAGTTTAACATAATCGAAAGTTTTCTCATAATCTATTAATGCCATACATACTTGTTTATCATACTCCCGATTTTTCTATTAGCTTGTTAATTACATGGATACGTTCCGTTGTTGAATACCCATTTTTAAAGTCTGCCTGCTCTCTTAGTTGTTAAACTCTTTCTATTCGGCTTGATTTCATCTTTATAAATATTTCCTTTTTGGGGAATTAATATGATAAAGATTTTTCCATTTTTGTAGACATTTTATGTCAAGTCTCTTATATCTATAATATGTTTGTATGATGTTTGATTTCATGTTCTCTTTTCGCCCTAATCAGTAACTATAAGAAAACAATCCAATAAAAGAAATTATTTTTTTTAACTTCATCGTTATTCATTATTGAACTGTTAAGTCATTTATTTTTATGTATTTAACACTGAAGATGCTCATATATAGGACACTAATTCATCCAAATATCATTATCATCATCTCTTACGCCTATTGACGCCAAAGGGCCTTGGTTAGATTTCGCCAGTCGACTCTTATCTTGAGCTTGTAAATCAAATTTATAAATTCATATTTTTTCCCATACTATCAACTATGCAAGCTAATAGTTGACTAACCAACAATATATATAATAAAAGAGGGAAGTCCAATAATGTTGTTTTATCTTTATATCCTCGGATCTACCGCATACAATATAAAGTGTATGAGCCTTTTCCAATATAAAAAAATGGATAGCTTTTCTAATATAGAAGAATTTCTATTATAAATCACACTGCTTAACAGCCGCACTCCTGAGAGCCACATATATCTGTTCTGGTGACTGGATGAATGTGAGATTTGTGGTCGAAAAAATTTCCCTACCTTTCCATCAGATATCCTTTGGGGAGATGGAAGAGAAGCGAAGCGCGTTGGATCTGATATGAAAAATTATATACAAGGATTCTAAATTAAAAAGTTTTTCGGTAATGGGAAAGAAACAAAGAATCGTACATCATTACATTTATTACTTTGTTTTTTATAATGAGAATTAGTCAGCCAATAATGATTGCATGTAATATACAGTTAATCTTGCATCACTTTTCTTTTTCCCTACCGTTACCCCTACATTAAGGGGTCGGTTACCTAATGCTCCCTCTCCAATACATTCGATCAAAGGCATCCTCTTCCACCGAACCTCTTCTCTCCATATCATCCTTAACCTTATATCGTCATCTAATTCTCTGCCTCCCTCTTGATCTTCTCCCCGTTAAAGGTTCCTCCCAAGCCCTCCTCACTCCCTCCACCAATCCTCTTCTCTCCATGTCATCCTTCACCTTATCTCTCCATATAACTCTCTACCTCCCTCTTGATCTTCTCCCCGTTAAAGGTTCCTCTCAAGCCCTCATCACTCCCTCCCTATCATCCATTCTCAACACGTTCCTACACCATCTCAGTCGTGACACTCTTATAATCTCGGTAATCTTCACTACGCCTGCCATTCTTTTTTTTTCATCATTTTCCAATCTTTCTAACAGTTAAATTCCAATAATTCATCTCTTTCTCTCAAGCATTGCTTCCTCATTTTGTCTTAAAGCCCAAGTTTATGATCCATATATTAACACTGGTCTTAGTACTGTGCTATAGATCTTGACGTCTACCTTGATTGGCATTTTTTTTTATCACATACCACTCCTGCAACCTCACTTCACTTTCCCCAGGCTGGAAGTTAGCCTCACATCCTCCCTCTTTATTTAGAGTAGATCCCAACCATTTAATCTTTCATCAATATTTGTGTGTAAAATGAGCCTCTGCTGTGCTTACCTATAATGATAAGCTATTGTTAGTACAGCATTTAAGATCCGATCATTGTAGTATTTTCATGTAAGTAAATAAGTAGTTATCTCATCCTTGCCAAGATTCTTGGGCATGATGTGGTGTATCTGCCAGTGATATTTTTAGATTTATTTTCGAGGCAGGTCTTCTGAAATCTATTTAAAGTTCATAAGGATATCTTTGATTATATAGTTTCAAAGTGAATACTCTTTTTATTCTTTATAACCAACGATATCGGTGTCAATGACCTTCGATGTCAGGATGCCAGAGAATTCGAAATCAATCAATCAATCTCACTTTTTTATTTGTAGAATTTTGAAAAGTATATAGCCTACTTGATTAGTTGCTGCTGATACAATACAGTGCATACGCTCTTGTATATAAACAAATGAAAATCACATATAAATGTAGTAAAGGATCTAATCGCATTATTGGATATAAACTATTATTATTATTATTATTATTATTATTATCATTGTTATTATTATTACTTGCCAAGCTACAACACTAGTTGGAAAAGTAAGATGCTATAAGCCCAAGGTCTCCAACAGGGAAAAATAGCCCATTGAGAAAAGGAAATCAGGAAATAAATAAATGATGAGAATAAATTAACAATATATCATTCTAAAAGCAGTAACAGCGTCAAAACAGATATGTCCTATATAAACTATTAACAACGTCAAAAACAGATATGTCATATATAAACAATAAAAAGACTCATGTCAGCCTGGTCAACATAAAAACATTTGCTCCAACTTTGAACTTTTGAAGTTCTACTGATTCAACTACCCGGTTAGGAAGATCATTCCACAACTTAGTAACAGGTGGAATAAAACTTCTAGTTATACGCTTCTTATGGTAGTTCATAGAAATTCTAATAGCCAGGTATATATGCAACAGGACTTAAAAGCACTTACATAAAGTCATACACGTACAAATACGTCCATTTTGCACACAACACATGAAGCGCTATGGTGCTACATAATTTTTGAATATACACACACAAACCTACATACATACACACACACACACACACACACACACACACATATATATATATATATATATATATATATATATATATATATATATATATATATATATATATATATATATATATGTAATAAATGAAATAATTGTTATTACATGTTCAAAACACATGACGTAATATGTCATTTTGGATGAAGATGCTAGCCGTGAGATTTGCTGTAGTCATGTAAAATCATAAACAGGATGCACTATGCAGCCTCGGCAATGTAACATTTTTCTTAAACGTCAACACTAATGCATCAGTGTGTGAAAGATTGTGACGTCACCGGATGCAGGTGTCTTCCGAGAAAGAATGGAAGTTTCTACATTGTGTTTAAAATGCTACGTCAACTAAGCATACGATATCTGTGATATCGATAATTTAATCAGTTCATATCTATATTTCACCAGAATTGGTCATCCGACCAAACCAACTACACTCCTATGATGGAGATGTTTAACTCTGTTGTTTTTAGAGAATAAATAATTTTAAAGCTAATAAAATGAACTTCGTTATCCAGCCCTAACATCTTAAACAACACATATTCAATGTGTGCTTATAAAAGTAACACACTAATAAATGGTGGCAGCGGTAACACACCAACAAATGGTGGCAGCGGTTAAACTCTACGAATCAGAGAAAGATCTTCAAGTAATTATAATAATAAACTCTAAGAATTAGAGGAAGATCTTCAAGACATCAAAATAAAGCTGTAAAACCAGAGAAAGATCTTCAAGAACTCAACGTTATCTACATGTATCTACAATTTTGACTAAGTAACATAGTCCATCGAAATATATAACATTTAATGAATGTTATAAATACAAACTGATGAACTGGATCTTCAATCAACATCCTAGGAAACCCAAGGACTGACGTTCAACGTTTACAAAACATATTCAGGAAGCACTACATTCAACGGAAACTCGAACGATACATCGCTAACAAAACATCAAGAGAGAGAGAGAGGATGTGTCGACATCACACACAACCATATATAAGCTAAGTACAAATTTTTGAATTCATTCCAGTTTGGGCAGTGAAGTGTAGTTATCACGAGTCGTTAGTCGATTATTACTGGGGTGAGTGATTTGCTATTCTTTTATTTCCTTTCATTAAAGGAAACTGTGTTCAACTCCGAATTCTCATCTAGAACTTTTTCTCTCTTTGTGCTAATTCCTTTTTCTTTCAGAAATTTATAGGAAATATCTTTGTGTTCGGTTTTCTTTCAGTAATTCTCGGGAAATGTCTTGGGATTAGTAACATTGTTTGGGGAATTTTGTTATACATATGCGTTTACGCAGTGGACGTCTGTATTCATATAGATATTTTGATAGAATTGCAAGGGGTCGAAGAGATAGGAAAAGAGATACAGCAGTCATGACTCCCCCTGTGAGCCCTACCCCTGGACCTAGTGGCGTAGGCCAGACTAATCCTCCTCCAATTGTGACGCTTGTAAATGCCAGGTCAGCAATCCTTCCTTTTCAGGGTCGAGTCAATGGGTTCTTGCCACAAAATGTGGAGTCATGGATTTCATCCGTCGATGCCCATTTAAATGCCAAACAAATCGTAGACCCTTTTTTACAATTACAAGAAGCTAAAAGTTTTATAGATTTTTCTAAGGGGGATGCGAGTGCGTATTTAAGAGGTGTTTCATTTCAAGAAGCAGTTACCTGGGATGATTTCAAAGTTAGGTTACGCACAGTCTATGGGGGTGAGGAAGCCTTGGATGTAGTATTAACGTTAAGAAATACACTTTATCAAGCCACTATGAATCGGCTTAATGTTATTGAGAGAGCAGCTCTCATAGCTGATAGGCTTAATGAATATCAGGACATTTTAGGTAATTCCACTTGGGTTACTAGGGATAACATCTCCGTGAAAGATTTTTTACGATTAATGTATTTAACTTGCATGACACTTATGTTGCCTGAAGCTTTAGTGCGGTGTTTTGATAAAAAGTTAACGCCTGCAAGTACGGAATTGGATGTATATAAACAGATAAAGAAACACATGTCCAAGTGTCCAGATCTCGATCCCGTGTTAACTCAAGTTTTTGCAAAGAATGAAACAAAGCCACAAACAGTGAACGTAGTTAATAGTCAAGTACCGGGAATGACGTGTTATAATTGCAAACGTCAAGGTCACTTAAGCGCGGACTGCAGAACGAAATTCTGCTCGATTCATAATAGTTCAACTCATTCATACAATCAATGTTACTCGCGTAAGACACAACAGAATCCCAGAAATACGCAGTCAATTCCACAGTCAGTTCCATATGGAAATAAAAAGAAAAATCCTCATTTTAACAATAAGAAGAAACAACCAAATGTCAATGTAGTTCAGAGTCCAAAGCAAACAAACACTTCTTCGAATATTGCTGAGCCTGGGTCGTCAAACCAGACCTCTTAAGGTCAGACTAATTTTCAGAATGTGCAGAGCAAAGCAAATACCACATAGTTAACTCCAGAGGGGAAGAGAGTGATGTTGGGTCAAGGTCATTCATGTCAACATCAATAGTATTGAATAATCAATTTAATGTTTTATCAGATAATTGTGAGACAATAGATTTTCCTATGAAACACACGGCCGAATTAAATAAAACAGTGCATGCTCCCGTAGATTTGCAACGAATTCATACAATAATAAGCCAAAATGAGTTACGACCAACCTTATATGCTGTAAATTTAGAACACAAATCCTTTACGTTATTTTTTGACTCTGGTAGTCCACGTAATATCATGGATTTGAAGACACATCATTTGTTGTTTTCGAACTTTCCGATTGAAAAATCCGGAGTTAGACTCTCGGGTATAGGAAATAATGAATTAAATGTCATAGGCATAACTCATGTTCAGTTCAAAGTCGGTAAACGCACGTTTGCCGATACAGTTGTTGTTGTACAAAACCTAGATATGTATCCAGCTGTAATTATAGGATACCCATCTATGGGAAATCAAAACGTGTATATCAAAGGGAAATTCTATAGGTCTTCTAATACCTTAAAATCAGTTTTGGATAAAAAGGAGACGACAAATGTAACCGTAACGTACGTTGAAGAATCAATAACTTGTCTCACTAATAAAGAAATAATATACGCGACCCAGCAGAATTCTCGTTCACCCGTAATATCATTTTGCACGCAATCTATCTAGCCAAACGTACCTTCGAATTTAATAGTGCAAATAAAGAAAACATTACCAGGATCTGAAATATCAATCCTTTCCGACACTTTGAAAACTAACGGATTGTCTGTCACACAAGCTATTTATACAGTAGGCTCACATCAACAATGTAATATATAAGTCTGTAATCATTTAAATAACACTTTAGTAATTCACAAAAATCAACATATCTTGGATGTAGAAGTATATAAACATCGTATTCTTACCGTTGCTGAGATCAATCACTCTCAATCAGTTGCGGATGGATCCCTTTTGCGGTCTATTGAAAATAAAATCAATAAAGACATTCAAGACGAAGAAATTCAGCAGAAAATTTTTGGACTTTTAACTAAATATCATGATGTTTTTTCCACTACGGATGGATCCTTAGGAAAAACAGATGTGATCGAGCATCAAATAAGGTTAAAGGACAAGCAGAAAATTATCTATGTACCACCGTACAGACTCCCTATGAAATTCCAGAATGAAATAAATGATGAAGTAGGTAAAATGCTAGAAGAAGGAGTCATTAGGAAATCAAACAGCCCTTATAATTTTCCTTTAATTGTTGTACAGAAAATGATCGAACATGGCGTATCTGCGTCGACTTCCGTCGTCTAAACGAGGAGATGATCCCTGATCGATTCCCAGTGCCCTGTACTGACGATATTTTGTCTTTGTTAGGTCAGAATAAATATCTTACCAGTTTGGACTTACTTAAAGGCTTTCACCAGATATCATTAGAAGAAGATAGTATCCCATACACAGCCTTCAGCACAGCCAGGGGACATTATGAATTTTTACGGATGCCTTTTGGTTTACGTTGTGCTCCTATAACATTTACAAGAATGATTAACATAGTGTTTGGAGACTTGTTAGGGGATATATTGCATGCCTATATGGATGATCTTGTAATCTTTTCCAACACATTAGAAGAACATCTACGTAAGTTAGAACTAATACTACAGAGATTAAGACAACATAACTTAAGGGTAAAGATCAGTAAGTGTGAATTTTTCAAAACAGAATTAATATATTTGGGTTTCATGGTGTCAAGCCAAGGTCTTAAAGTAGTCCATGATAAGGTGTCGGCTATACGTAATTTTCCCATACCTACTAATGTCAAGGGAATACAGCAATTTCTGGGTTGTAGTGGATATTACAGGCGTTTTATACGCAACTATTCAATAATAGCCGCTCCTTTAACTGATCTTACGAAGAAGGGCGTAGATTTCATATGGTCTGAGCAACATCAACAGGCGTTTAATACCTTGAAAGATGAACTGTGTAGTTCTCCTATATTAAAATTTCCTGACTTCGGTAAGAAATTCTTCATTGCAACAGACGCCTCAGACATAGGAGTAGGAGGGGTATTGCTTCAGCAATATGATAAACAATTTTTCCTGATAGCTTTCTATTCTCGAAAATAGAAAACTTCCGAAAGTAAGTATGCAGTAATAGACAAGGAAGGGCTAGCTATTGTTAATTCACTAGTGCATTTTAAGTTCATAATTTACGGTTATCCCGTTAAGGTTCTTACTGACCCTAAACCAATAACAGAGTTCTTCAAAGGCTTCAACCACAGCCCTAAACGAACTCGGTGGCATTTGATCATTCAAGATTTTGGCGCAAGAATCGGGTATTTACCTGAGAAAGCAAATATCATTGCGGATGCATTATCACGCAACCCCGTGTCATCTTGTAGGGAGCCTTTAGCTGAATTAATAGATATATCAACATCCATGCCAATTATTAAAACAATATCTGAACAAGAAGATTTAGGCTGGAGCGCTGAATTGTTACAGACTGAGCAAAGAAAAGATCAGAAAATAGAAACAATTATAAATGCTTTGAAAGGCAATCATAAGGAAAAGGGATATATAAAGTATAAGCAGCAGAATTATATAATCAAAGATAATATTCTGTGTAGGACTGTGACAAGGAAAACCCGCAATACACCACATGTAACTAACGACCAGGCAGTAGTACCAATCTCACTTATTTCCACTGTCCTGAATTGGTTGCATTCAAATCCATTACATGGACACCCGGGGTTCTCATTAATGTCACAGAAAGCCAAATCATTGTTTTATTGGCATACGATGCTTACAGATATAAAAAGACACATAGCTAATTGTCGCACATGTCAGGAAAACAAAGGGCATACGAAAACACCTGTCAGCCTGGGGGCTTATCCTGTGCCCAATCAACCCTTTGAAAGAATACATTTAGAGTTGTTAACAGGATTTTACGAGTCAGACAGAGGAAATAAGCACCTCTTAGTAATTATAGATGCTTTAACTCGATATACAGAACTAATAGCGCTTAAAACTAAAACTGCGATTGAATGCGCTAGGAAGTTTCACGAGTGTTACATTTGTAAACATGGAATTCCACACTTGATAATCTCAGACTCGGGTGGTGAATTTAATAATCACTCTCTTACCTCATTGTGTGAATTCCTCAGCATAAAGAAAATAAATACCATGATATATCACCCATAGTCGAATGGGCTAGTGGAAAGAGCAAATAGGAAGATTTTAAATATATTAAGAGTAACACTAGGGGGATCAGACCCCAACTGGGATATTGCAATACCGGCGGCACTGAGTACTCTGAATCATTCATATCATATATCAATTAAAATGTCACCGCATGAAGCATTGTATGGTACCCCAGTTAGAACGCCTTTCCATGTATTAACGCCTACAACTAATCTATCAAATCCTTTAAAAGAATGTATAAATGCAAGTATAAGTCGATATGATATCCTTCGAAAGAATTTAGAAGAATCACAAATCATAATGAAAAGGAATCATGATAAAATAGCGAAGCCAACTAAAACATATACCGAGGGTGATAACGTGTATATTCAAATCAATGTGCGCAAAGGACTCAATTATAAACTAACACCTAAGTTTGAAGGCCCATTTAACAATTTGGAAACATTAACGGCCAATAGGTTTAGAGTTCAAAACGTATCCCAACCCACGGATGAGAGAATAGTACCATTGGCTCACATTAAAAATTAAAAAAAAAAAAAAACAGAGGGAAAGAAGTGAGGGAAATTTTGTTTTTTTATTTTATGTGATTAAAAGTTTTCTTCTTAATACAGGAATAATTACATATATTTTTCTCGTTACAGGTTTCCAAGATGAATTTTTTGTTGTTGGGAGAGATATTGTTCGCTCAGACATTTTTCTCGTGTGGGATGAGCTCTAAAACTAAAAGTATAAATTTTAAATATGGCACTATAGTTGAAAGACAAGAAGACGTTTTTATTACATCGAGCAACGTAGTTGTAGAAGTGAATATGCAAGCAATTTTTCTTCAAGAGAATGATGTCACTAGCTTAAGAACCGCCATTTCAAGGTTTTCTGCCTCATTGGATGAGTTGCATAAAAGACATTTTCATATGACTACAGAGAGTTTGCTTGGATCAACATTAAAAGTTGCAGAGATGCTATCTGATGACTTGAAAAATAAGACTTACGAGACAGGATCTTTGGCTTATGACCTTTTGATGTGGACTGTAGGACACGAACATAAAGAAAGACGAAATCCGTTTATTTATGCTGCATTAAACATCTTTGGGTCTATTGCAAGTTTAGGTTTAGGAATTTCCAATCGTCTTAAAATTAGTAATCAAAATAAGAAAATTGAATTCTTGACTCATGAAGATGAATTGATTATGTCAGAACTAAGGAATCAGTTAGCTTCAATCAATCAAATTATGGATTTAGTAAATGAACATTCAAATAATATCATTCAGATTATGGAAGAACAGGATTTGTTGGCAACGTTAATGTATTGTGATTCAAAGATAGATCACAT
>NC_090725.1:314958247-314965747 GCF_036898095.1 Palaemon carinicauda | reverse complement strand
AATAATAATAATAATAATAATAATAATAATAATAATAATAATATAGGTATTTTAGTTAATACGTACAGTTTTCTTATTGCTGATTTTTACAAATTAACAAGTTAAATAAGTAAGACCCCACTATGCAATATTATCTGTCCATTCCCAAAACCTTTGATATGTTATACACCTAAATGTTTAAAGGATAATATAGCTCTCTCTCTCTCTCTCTCTCTCTCTCTCTCTCTCTCTCTCTCTCTCTCTTGAGATGTAAGGCAAGTGATTCATAAGCAATCCGTTCTTCACCTATTTAACTTCTTTCTTTTAGCAATTGAGAAAACAATATGAACACAGCCCACCATCCAATTAGTAACCATGAACCCATTGTTCAGAGAAGAACTTAGTTCGAAATAGATCCATTTGTCAAACTGAGAGAGAAGTAGACAAAGGATATGCTTTTACAATCAGCTAGAGTCATTGTCTTGAACAATCAGTGCCACTTTAGCTATCCAATACACAGTATTACAGTATTATTCCCTTGTGGTTTATCATCAGTGCTTCTTCAATGGAAATCAAATGGAGGCTTTACTGGTGTTTTCATTTCTGGGGGATTAATTGCAGGGATTAATGGAAGGAGGATAATTTCTGGTAACCCACGTTTCATCCACGCATATTCATTCACACTTTGTGTGGATTGGTTTAGATGGTTTTATATTGCTCAAATAGTAATTTTTTTCGCTTTATACATTTCATCATCATCATCATCATCATCATCATCATCATCATCATTATCATCATCTTGTCGTATCTATCCTTCTATTTACATGTCTATATATTTCTTTACTTATCCATGTATCCATATACCTACCTATCTATCTATCTATCTATTTTCTATATATATATATACATATATATATATATATATATATATATATATATATATATATATATATATATATATATATATATATATATATATATATATATATATAAATGTTTATATATACATATTCCTTTGACAGTGGGGATACCTCAACGTGATAATGGGGGTTTACATCACTATGGTCATCAAAGCTGTACTAGTCCCACCATCACCAAAAAGCAGTGACCAGCATGGTGATGATAATTGGCCGAACCCCAATCATGATTAAGAGCATGTCTGAGGCCTTTGCCCTGCAGTTAACTAGAAAAAGCTGAATTTTGTTGTTATTAGAAACCGTATAGTAATCATTTTGTGTATATATGTGCGTAAGCTTGTAGCTATAACTTTTACGTTCCATCTAATATATGCTTTACTTGGTGAACACTACTTAATGCCAACAGTAGTGGAGGTGAACGCTGGGGATGAATGAAAGTTTGCCAACCCTTAATAAATGCTAGAGTAGTGTCACTGTCCCTTGCCTCTGCCATTCATGAGCGCCATTTAAACCGTGCTATTCTCATTGTTAGAGAAAATATATACTCCTTAGTAAAGAATGAATTCTTGACTTAAAAAGTGTACATTTGAACATAAGGTTATGTACGAAGTACAGGAGTATTACAAGGTTCCGTGATCAATCTTTCTTCGTCGCTTTTAGTGGTGGGATCAAGTTGCAACGCGTTTCAAGCAGCAAAGTACGTCTGCTCATCGTCAGGCTGGAAGTGAAAGTGAAAAATTAAGGACTGATGATGAAAGGAATAGCCTATGGTCTGTTGTTTGGTATACTAAGTGTTTGGGTACTAAAGCACAACAGGAGAAATGATCCAGATACTAATCTGCTAGAAAATTTTGATTCAAAGAAAATCCTCTTCTATTACCTCCACCAACAAAGTTGGGAGGAGGTTATGTTTTCAGCCCTGTGTGTCCATGTGCCTTTTTGTCTGTTTGTTCGATTGTGAACAACTTCCTGGAAAAATTTTTATTCATAAAGTAGTGAAACTTTCAGGGATTAATTGTTATGTTTAGACGTGAAGGTGATTCAATTTTGAACGTCAAAAGTCAAAGATTCAGGTCAAGGTCGAGCAAAAGATCGACCGAATTAACCCTAACCTTAAACCCAAGTTTGCATATGGTTGTCACAAACTTCAAATATGCCAACGGTCTAAGTCAATTCTGGGAAAGGCAACCTGGTATCTGCTCTCTCAGAATGCTTTATCTAGTTTCCATATTTGATTAATGTACCGTGGCAAATTAATGTATGAACTTAAGATTATCCTCCACAAAACAGATGCAGCCAGCCTTAATTTGAGTAGGGTTTGCCTTAATAATAATCTCACTTTAAACTCATACTAACCTTTTAGCACCATTCGGTTATGAAGAGATTTTAGAGGTGATTTCCGAATTGCTATCGCTAATGCAAGGTAGCTTGTGGTAAAATTGCTTTGTGTGATAATCGTGTGGATACCACGACTTGTAAGAATTCACTTAAGTTCAGGTTTTCTTTAGGCAAAAGTTTTGAGAATAGTAATGTTTCTTTACAAAAGGGCTGTATATATATATATATATATATATATATATATATATATATATATATATATATATATATGAATATATATATATATATATATATATATATATATATATACATATATATGTATATATATATATATATATATATATATATATATATACATATATATATATATATATATATATATATATATATATATATATATATGCATATATATGTATATGCATATTTATGTAAAATTATTTTGCGAAATTATGTATATACACACACACACACACACACACACACACATATATATATATATATATATATATATATATATATATATATATATACATATATATATATATATATATATATATATATATATATATATATATATATATATATATGTATATATATAGTCTACAAGTGTATATATATATATATATATATATATATATATATATATATATATATATATATATATATATGTATATATATAGTCTACAATTGTATATATATATATATATATATATATATATATATATATATATATATATATATGTGTGTGTGTGTGTGTGTGTGTGTGTATGTGTGTGAGAGAGATAGAGAGAGAGAAGGAAAAAACAATGTTGAAAATTTCAACCATTAGCAAAGACTTGTTCTAAAAGTCCATTACTGTTTATTGAAATTGTCATTATTTCTCATAAGCTAACTCTAATTGTTAACAATATAATTATACAAATGATAATCAAAGTATGCAAAATGAACGCCCCTGAGGAAAATATATGTGAATGTTTTTTCAAGGAATTTATAATATGTTTGCATGTGCGGGTAATCATAATGCAATACAGCATTTGTCATGATAATTTTGCTTGATATTTTCATATCATAAAACAATAATTTCAGTAATTTCTGGATAGTAATTAAATTGAGGCGAATATCAGCTTTATATGTAGCTATATCATCAAGTCTTCGTCCTAGTCCATTTAGTACTCTTGGGACCATGATCTCTTTTACCTTATGAATTCGGATAAACTAAAATTTTGGTGTTAGAAGTATCACTAACTTTCCCTTATATGAAAAGTGCGAAAGATAAAAATTACTTAATTTTAGATTAAGAAACCTTACTAGGAACTAGAATGTTCCATATGATGTAATCACAGCTGTACCACCTAATTTAAGCGGATAGAAGACAGTCGTGTATAGCCCAAGAAGATAATTAGGAAGAAGATTGAGTTCACAGTGAACCATATGTTACATGATACAACCCCCCACCCTCCCCCCAGTCATCACTGGCATATCAGCCTTTATATTATTCAATACTGGTACACGTGAGGCTTGCATTAAACGTTCACAAAACCTTTCAATGTAGGAAAGCAGTGATTAACAGCAATGATTAATTAGTTGAATCGGTAGAACCTCAAAAGCTCAAACTTGCAGCAAACGTCTTTATGTTGAACAGGCTTATATAAGTTTTTTAGAGTAGTCTATATGCGAAATATCTGTTTGGTCATCAACAGCCATTGCCTGCTCCTCCCTGGTCCTAGCTTGGGTGGAGATGGGGCATGGACGCTGATCATATCTATTTATATAGTCAATTATTTTTAGTGAGGCAGATTTGCACCGACTCGCACTGGTGCCCTTTTAGCTCGGAAAAGTTTCCTGATCGCTGATTGGTTGGACAAAATAATTCTAACCAATCAGATAGCAGTAAACTTGTCTGAGCTAAAAGGGCACCAATGCGAGTCAGTGCAAATCCACCTCATTAAAAAAAAAATTAGTATACAAAGTCTGTAGGACACCTTCACTCTCCCTTGCCTTTACCAATCACGAGCGGCCTTTGAGCCTTTAAACTTTTTAAATAAATCCCTTGTCACTCATGCTTTCAACTCGTTAGCATTTCCGAAAGTGCTTTGAAATATTCGTGAGACAAAATGAATGTCTCTGGAATATTTTCAAAGCTAAATGTATGTCTTATACGTGGGGGCAAATCTCATAATTTATAAATGAGATTGGTGATGAACTAAAACTTCCTTAGAAGAGAATATATCGGCGGTTGTTCAAATTCAGGTACTCACAATATTGTGTGTATCGGATTTTTTCAATTAAATCTTCCCCATTTAGAAACTTTCTTGTTCGTGGATAAATGTATTTTATTTTTCTTAGATAGTTAAGTTACTATCTTCAAAGGATAGTAATAATTCATAAAACAACAATGTGTGCTCAGTGTAAAGAAAATGAGTAAATTATTAAGCATCACCTGAATTCAACGGGGGTAGAGAGAGAGAGAGAGAGAGAGAGAGAGAGAGAGAGAGAGAGAGAGAGAGAGAGAGAGAGAGAGACAGAGAGACAGAGAGAGACTGATTGCCCTCAATGTTTCAATGTCGCCTATGGAAGATTACATCAAGCTTCAAACTGGAAAACGAACACTAACTCACTAGCTCAAATGGATAGAGAAAGGGGAGGGTAAAACCCTAAAGGTTATTTCTTAGCAACATCCCCTCTTATATTAAAGTGATTTATAAAGATATTCGTGATTTTCTTCGGGTTATAGCCTACTTGCATTTAAATCTTTCTCAATAACTATTTATTAAATCTTATAGTAAATTCTAATCGTTGGGAGTTGGGTCCCTCCTGTACTCTTGTGGCTTATGATCTCCTGCCAAGGAGGTTATAAATAAAGTCGGTTTATTTATTTGTCTGTGTGTCTGTCTGAGGACAGGATTACGTCAACCTACTCGACAGATTTTGACGAAATTTCCACCTCAGATAGATCTTGGGACAATCTTCGCCATCTAAAGTCACCATATGAAAAGTGGGTTGGGATGTCCGTAGACTTTTTTATGATTAATGGTGCTAGGGAAGACAAAGAACCCATGGTATGTAATTCTGATGTGATTGGTTACTGTAATCAGTACATTTATCTGGGCAGTCCTTTGACAGATGATGGTTCTCCCACAACAGCCATCAAGCAGCATACAATTAGTAAAATGTGCCATACTCTGAAATTTATTTCATTTATAAGTAGAAACAATGATGTGCCATTTTTAGTTAAGAAGAAAATTTTTTATGCTGCTATTATGTAAACTATATCATATTCATGTGAGTCATGGCTAAATGGTGATATTAAACCTATCGAGGAGTAATATAAATGATGTATTAAAAAACCTTTAGGGGTCAGAAAGACTACTAATAATGAGAAACCTTATCTCTGATAATACTGATGATATTGAGGAAGGAAAATGTGAACTGCAATTAAAAGTCAGAAACTCCAATTCCAATAGGATTGTATTCTATTAAACTGTTAACCCAGATTTGGTCGTTCATGACATTTATACAAACCGATTAAGACTTAATGAAATAGAACGTGTATCATGGACAAGAATGCGGTTAAGTGCTCATTCATTGGGAGTTGAGACAGGTCGGTGAACAGAAGAGGTAGAGACCGTCTGCCAATGGATGAGAGGTTGTGTTCATGCGGTGGAGTCCAGATAGAGAGAGACTCATGTCATTGAAAATTTTCCTCTTTCGTTATAGATCAGGCAGACGTATAACCTTACCACAGCTTTGGACTTGCTATTAACTAGAACTGATTATGATGTAGTATGTAAAATTGTACATGAGCTTCTTTATTTGTATTGAATGTAACATTATTATAATGATTAAATTTGTAATTACAGGAAATTTGTTGATGGCGATTAGTTAAATTTGTTGTGTTTTTTGTTTTATTACAATATATGTGTAATTGAAATTCATTTAGTTTGTATAAGAGATTGTACAAAATCTATTGTATTTAATTTGTAATTTGGATCAAATATTTTTTTGTAAAATTCAGATTATTATGTATTGTGGTCAATGAAAATATCTATATATCTATCTATCTATCTATCTATCTATCTATCTATCTATATATATATATATATATATATATATATTCATATATATATATATATATATATATATATATATATATATATATATATATATATATTTATCTATCTAGATTCTAGATGTTACAATAGATTCATCTAAGGTCAGTCTGATATTTTACATATCGCATATTATGTTTCTTTATATGTTTAGAGAAGAAAATATGAATGATAAGTTTCTAAATTTGTTCCTTTTATTTCCTGTAAGTAGAAGATATCTTTGGTATGGGAAAACTAACTTTGGGAGTTTTGTCTTTAATTTTCTTTATTTGTTCTCTCTCTCTCTCTCTCTCTCTCTCTCTCTCTCTCTCTCTCTCTCTCTCTCTCTCCTCTCTCTCTCTCTCTCTCTCTCTCTCTCTGTTTGTTTTCCTGAGGTGTACTCAGTAGATCAAAGGATCCTATAGTACTAATTAAGTTAATTTTCTCTACATAGAGTCAAGCTACCTTCAAACTTTTGTTAGGTATAGCTAGAGCCTTCTGTGAATTATGGGCAATTCTTCTTAAAGAATAACAGTATAATTATATAACAACAACTACGCATTATTGGTATACAGTGTCAATAGTTATCCCTGTTAGCCAGATATTTTGGCCCTTTAACCCTTTTACCCCCAATGGACATACCGGTACGTCCTTGCAAAAAGCTGCTATTTACATTTCTTTTTGCATATTTTTGATAACTTTATGAGAAACTTCAGGCATTTTCCAAAAGAATGAGTCCAACCTGATCCCTATATGACAAAATTTAAGGCTGTTGGAGCAATCTAAAAAAAATATATATATATATAACAAAATGTGCTTGAAAGTTCCACATAGCTTGGGGGTAATTAAGATCCATTGCCTTCTTTATATAACTTCCTGGTATTAAATTAATAATTTCTGAACATTTTCAATTAATGCTATACCCATAGAATTTAGTTCAATTTCAGAGTCTTATTATGAAATGTACAAGACAATTCACCTTAACGCCGATCTTAAGAAAAGATTATGTAGTTACCCTCGACAATCAAACAAAAGATAGTTACCTTTCATGGGAAGGTTTCAAATAATTATATTACATAAAATGTAATTCAACTGACCTCATTCACCATAAAGATTTACGTTGAATTTTGTCCCACCGCCCCCCCCCCCAAAAAAAAAATAAAATAAAATAAAGAGCC
>NC_090725.1:314918247-314950747 GCF_036898095.1 Palaemon carinicauda | reverse complement strand
TCTTCACTTCTGTTATTTCGGGACATTACGACTTTTCTACGTATCTCGAGACTAACTTATTACAGGATTTTAAATTCCCACAGTCGGTTTGCATGGTTATTTATTAAACACAATCTTTGTTATAAATTTGTTTTCTTATTTGTTATTTCAGAATAATCAAAACGCTTGAAATACTCAAAGGAAAGCAAATTATTTAAAAAGAAAACACAATTTATTATGAAAGATATTTCTATGACAATCTTCAAGAGGAAAAGATATAAACTGTGTAGTATGACTTCTGTATTAATAAGACGAAGGTGTCCCAGCGAAGTGGAAATACCCAAATGTTATTATAGACTCGAACCCCAGTCGACAGAACGCCTGACAGGGACACTTCCAATAGCTTGTATTTTCTTAGTAAGATGGAGACTTGTGTATGTAATTTTTGTGAGTCATTTGACATTTTAAAAGGTACAAGCCATGGTAATGTTTTGATAAATTTATTATTGAAGGTTTCACTGAAATAGGAATGGATATATATATATATATATATATATATATATATATATATTATATATATATATATATATATATATATATATATATATATATATATATATATATATATATCATTTTCCGGAGTGCTGTTAGAGCAAATCTTATTTTATCGCCGTTTATTATGGGTTGTGGTGGTCTGGTAGTAGCGTCCTTGCCTGGTGATTGTCAGACTGGGGTTCGAGTCCCACTACTTGTTTGTTCCTCTGGTCGTCGCAGCCCCATTGTCCTTGTGAGCTAAGGATGGGGGTTTGGGGAAGCCTACAGGTCTATTTGCTGAGTCACCAGCAGCCACTGCCTGGCCTCCTCCTTGGTCCTAGCTTGGGTGGAGAGGGGGCTTGGGCGCTGATCATATGTAATATAGTCAATCATTAGAGCATTGTCCTGCTTGATAGGAAATGTCGCTGTCCCTTGCCTCTGCCGATCATGAGCGGCGAGTCCCACTCAAACTAGTTACTTCCTCTGGTCGCTGCAAACCTCACCGTCCTTGTGAGCTAAGGATGGAGCGTTTGGGTTAGCCTATAAGTCTATCTGCTGAGTCACCAGCAGCCACTGCCAGGCTCTTCTTGGTCCTAGCTTGGGTGGAGACGGGGCTTGGACGCTGATCATATGTAATATAGTCAATCATTAGAGCATTGTCCTGCTTGATAGGGAAATGTCGCTGTCCCTTGCCTCTGCCGATCATGAGCGGCGAGTCCCACTCAAACTAGTTACTTCCTCTGGTCGCTGCAACCTCACCGTCCTTGTGAGCTAAGGATGGAGCGTTTGGGTTAGCCTATAAGTCTATCTGCTGAGTCACCAGCAGCCACTGCCAGGCTCTTCTTGGTCCTAGCTTGGGTGGAGACGGGGCTTGGACGCTGATCATATGTAATATAGTCAGTCTCTAGGGCATTGTCCGACGTGATAGGGCAATTTCACTGTCCCTTTCCTCTGCCGTTCATGAGCGGCCTTTAAAACCTTTAAACCATTCCCAATACATAGATCCCTTTGCAAAAATTACCTGTATTCGATGTTGCTTAGATTTTTCCCCTGAAAAACACAAACCAAAAGGCAATGACTGTAAGAGCAAAAGTCTTTGTAAGCCGGGAAGTATTATTATTGCTTATGTTTACTGCTGCTTCCTCTGGTCGACTTGGGTGACCGCGGAGGTAGGAGCAGTAGGGGATTCAGCGTTATGGAGCTTCATCTATGGGCGATAACGGGGGAGGGTGGGCTTTGACACCGTAGCAGTACCAGTCGATCGAAAGGTCCCCTTTTTTTTCATTTGTTTGATGTCGGCTACCCCTCAAAATTGGGGAAAGTGCCTTGTTATATGTATGATGATGTTGACTTGTGAATGAAATATAGCAATGTACCCTCAATTACGTTGTGTATTTTTTCCGTCTAGTTAAGTGAAACGTGTTTACAGTGCAAATTAAACTTTCAAATCAATATATCATTTTTAACCAATTAGTTCTGCAGTAAATGGTGTTTGTGATGTTAAATGATTAATGAAGTATTAGAAAAGGGTACTTGAAACTGCATAATCCATTATTATTATTATTATTATTATTATTATTATTATTATTATTATTATTAATAATAATAATAATAATAATAGTAGTAGTAGTAGTAGTAGTAGTAGTAGTAGTAGTAGTAATTATTATTATTATTATTAACTAAGCTACAACCCTAGTTGGAAAAGCATGATGCAATAAGCCCAAGGGCTCCAACAAGGAAAAATAGCCCAGTGAGGAAAGGAAATAAGGTAATGAAAAGGTTATATGAGAAGTTATGAATAATTGAAATATAATATTTCAAGAACAGTAACAACATTAAAACATCTTTGATAGTTACTTAAATTCTTTTTTATTGTTAATATTGTTCTCAAAGAAAAATAATTTATTCACCAGCTATACTTTTGAAGTTTCTATACTTGAAATTGTATTTTTTTTCTCTCTCTCTCTCTCTTCTCTCTCTCTCTCTCTCTCTCTCTCTCTCTCTCTCTCTCTCTCTCTCTTGCAAATATTACTGTATACTGATATTTCTTAGGGATCTGTATAAAACTACACTCTTTTCCCTCACAGTACATCATTCTTCCATATACTGTAAAAAAAAAAAAAAAAAAAAAAAAAAAAAAAAAAAAAAAAAAAAAAAAAAAAAAAAAACTAATTTTAATTGGAAATTCTCCGAAAAACCGTTATACTTTTCTCAGCCGTATTTCAATAAATTACAGGTGGCCGTAGTTTTACCATACTTTTATTATATTTTACGTGTTGGTGACCGTCATAATCATTCCTTTAGATTAATATATCCTTATTTAAAACGGTATATGACTGGCAACATTTATTCAAGGATTTTTACGGTATTTTTTACGGTAAGTTCTTAACGTGTAGGCAAATAAGAAAAAATCTAAAATTGGGTAACATTTCAATCAAGGTAGCTTCAAGGTAGGCAGCTTCAAGGAAGTGGTTAGCAAGATAAACATACTGGGGGTTTTGCAGAAATTTCTAGAAAAAAAAAAATTGCCTTCTTTGTTAAGCCTTGACAGACTCTTCCAGATATTATTTTGAAGAGTTAGTTGCCCTTAGACCATTGGTTAAAAGGTGATTTAATGTCTTCATCAGCACCTTCTCCTTCTTGGTTGTTTTCCAATTACTCGCTCCTTTTATAGAGAGAGAGAGAGAGAGAGAGAGAGAGAGAGAGAGAGAGAGAGAGAGAGAGAGAGAGAGAGAGAGAGAGAAGAGAGAGAGAATAGCTGGATGTTGGGGACCAAAAAAGTTATATGACATTTTTGGGGTCTATGACACTCACAGAAAATGTGTTTTCAACTCAAAAAAAAAAATAGTTTTTCTTATAGTCATCCAATACTTTTACAAATAATTTTTTACTGTGTTCAAACGATCAAGAAATTTTGCACAATTATTGGCGATCTTCTCACTCTCAAGATGTAAAGAAATATCAGACAAGGAAAAACGCAGGAGTAATAGACCTTCTAGATATATACATGATTGAATAGATGGTTTCCTCATTACGGAAAAATTACCTTCTTCTTCTTCTTCTTCTTCTTCTTCTTCTTCTTCTTCTTCTTCTTCTTCTTCTTTGTCTGCATCTTTTCCCACTTTTATGTGGGGTCGATGTTCCTGGCCAGCGTTCTCCATCTACCTCCGTCCCACACTTCATCACCGGTTAATCTTTTTGATAGAATGTCCTCCTTGATACAGTCCATCCACCTTCTCTTTGGTCTCCCTCTCCATAAAGCTTATTTTCTTGATTTTAGTCGCCGTCTTGATACCTGATGTCCATGAAGTAAATGCCTTGGATCATTCATCTGTTTGAACAGAATAAAACTGAATCTTAACAATTAGATACATCTTTGTGTTCTTTATGTCTCCTTATTTATTCCTTATATCATATCATAGGATACTAGACGGGCAATCAGTAGAAGGCAGACCTCCGCCACAGCAGCTTATTTCTTGACCATTTTCTCTGCTGTAAGCTTGACCTTTGACCTTGACCTTCCAAAATTTAATAATTTTAAGCTTTTTGCATAACAATTAATCACTGTAATTTTCATTACTCTATTTTGAAAATTGTAGCCAGGAAGCTGTTCACAAACCAACACACACACAAACAGGGGATAAAACATAACCTCCTTCCAACTACATTGTCGGAGGTAAAAAAAGATTTTTCCGACTATCATAATAATAATAATAATAATAATAATAATAATAATAATAATAATAATAATAATAATAATAATATATTTTGTACCCTGTCAGATGTCCCCTCTGTGAAGAAACAATCTTCACGCTTTGTGATGAAATTATCTCCCCTTTTGTTCGTTGACCATGACAGTCTTCCAGGATGCGAAAAATAGCTAAGCCAAAAAGAAAAAAGGAAAAAAATAATAATAAATTTTACATAAATATTCGGTTGACAAATGCCTTTCCTCCTGAGTCGTCTCTTGTCATATTTTTCAATATTTCCTTCTTGTCGTATAATTTCTTGAAATGTTTTATTCTGATGATATTTTTTTTTATCTTTTGGGTTAATTTTCTAAACATTTAAAATATTGCAATATGTATCTTATTTACATATTCAGTCTCTTTATACGAGAATATATATATATATATATATATATATCTATATATATATATATATATATATATATACACACACACACATATATATATATATATATATATATTTATATATATATATATATATATATATTTATGTGTGTATGTATTAGTGTGCTACTGTTATAAGCACACATTGAGTATGTGTTGTTTGAGATGTTAAGTCTTGAAAACAAAGTTCATCTTTGTAACTTTAAAAGTTGTTTATTCTCTAAAAACAACAGTGTTAAACATCTCCATCACAGGAGTGGAGCTGGTTTGGTCGGAGGACCAATTCAGGTGAAGTATAGATATGAACTGCCTAAATTATTGATATCACAGATATCGTATGCTTAGTTGTCTCAGCATTTAAACACAATATGGAAACTTTACATTCGTCTCTCGGAAGACACCTGCATCCGGTGACGACACAATCTTTCACACGGTATGCATTTGTGTTGACGTTTCAGAAAAATGTTACATTGCCGAGGGATGCAAAGTACATCCTGTTATGATTTTATATGACTACAGCAAATCTCACGCTAGCATCTTCATCCACAATGACATATTACGTCATGTGTTTTAAACATGTAATAATTAACTATTTCATTTATTACATTAGCTCGGCCAGCTATCTCAATTTTTTCAAAAAAAAATTAACAAGCCAAAATATGTTTACTAGGTGTGACTGGATACATGTATTATTCTTTGTTTAACTTTAGTCATAAGCAAATGAGGACGAATGTCCAAATAGGCACATCAAAAAAATAATAACAATAATGCATATGAAAAGATATTACCAAAGCAAAGAAAAAAAAATGCATGATAAATACAGATCATATATATGGTACTTTTCTAGCAAATGATTATATGGTACCAAAAAAAAAATACTGATATACATATGATTCGGTAACTTGTTAAAGAATAATTGTTACCTTTGTCAGAAACATAGATTAACACAATACGGTAACTAATAAAAATATTTGTTACCTTGGTAGAGATTCAATTTCAGTGCACAAACACGATTTCCTGGTACGTACACGTACCACGGATTCGTACATATATATATATATATATATATATATATATAATATATATATATATATATATATAGGGCTGATATATTTTATTATATGCCCATAGATTCTGTTATTTTTATTTTTTTTCTCTTTTCTTTTAACATTCCGGCTTATATATTTTATTAGACGCCGAGAGATAAAATGATTTATATTTTTAAAATTTTTTTTTCTTTAAATGTATTTTTAACAATGCAATGTTCAATAATTTCTTCAATTACATATTACTAGCGTACTAACTCCTTTTCGTACACACACAATTTCCAGAGCATTTTAATCCTTTAGCGAATGAGGTGGCCACTTCAAACGGCTTTAAACTGAATTAAATAAGGAGTTTTTTCTGGACATGCCGAAACGTTCTGTTTTAGTTTCCAACTGTTCCGTAACCTACGCCAAACAAGGATGTTCACGGCGATAAATATCATCACCGTTACACTTAATCCTGCTAGTAGTATGGGGTGAAGAAATTCCTTATAAGTCGGTGACAGGTGGTCCATCTCGGTCAATTTCATCAACCGCTTGGCAACCTGTTTGTTGTACGGGAGAGGTAGTGCGGGCATTGTAGATGTCCACATGAAGTTCGCGAAGTAGGCTCATTCTCTGATGATTGTCCTTAGCCCGGTCACCATGGAATTAGGGGAAGTCCCGATACAACCATCTGCTGCAACAAAGAGGTGTGCAAAGGACGTGGATCCGTCCGGGCATGATACATTGAAGCTGTCCTTGTCGTATCGTATCCACGAGCCATTGTTCAGTCTGCAATTGAACTCATTATTGTCAAAGGGATAAAGCTTATCCAGACAATTTTCACTTGTATGGGAGAGAGCACCGTCTAGCACTATACCTAACTCGCATGAATCCATTAAGTTTTTATGGATTTCAAATGAGTCAGCTGTACATATTTTTCTATCCATTGCGTCTGAACAGTGAGTTAATTGATTTAAGTCTTTAATGACCGTATATGTTTCCTTGTCTGGGGAAATCAATACGTGTCCTGTCAAACTGGATATTACTGGATTTGAGTGATTCGTCATGAAAGTCGGAAATGGTGATATCCTGTAAGATTGCCAGGCATCAGAAGAATCAAAGGGAATTGTAATCCTAATCTTGTTACTTTCAACGCTTACTGTAATTAGGCTGTAATAAAATTCTATCCTACGTTCGCCTAACAAAGGAACATAGCCTAGTTTATCCCTTCCGTTTTTCAGAACTAACTTTAAGTAATTTATAGGCAACAAATGGGGCGACAGTACACCTTTAGTTGCTAACGTCATAGCTTCTACATATGTCTTGAATTTCTCAATGAAATATGCAATTCTGTTATGTATGTGATCTATCTTTGAATCATAATATGTTAACGTTGCCAACAAATCCTGTACTTCCATAATCTGAATGATATCACTTGAATGTTCATTTACTAAATCCATAATTTGATTGATTGAAGCTAACTGATTCCTTAGTTCTGACATAATCAATTCATCTTCATGAGTCAAGAACTCAATTTTCTTATTTTGATTACTAATCTTAAGACGATTGGAAATTCCTAAACCTAAACTTGCAATAGACCCAAAGATGTTTAATGCAGCATAAATAAACGGATTTCGTCTTTCTTTATGTTTGTGTCCTACAGTCCACATCAAAAGGTCATAAGCCAAAGATTCTGTCTCGTAAGTCTTATTTTGCAAGTCATCAGATAGCATCTCTGCAAATTTTAATGTCGATCCAAGCGAACTCTCTGTAGTCAAATGAAAATGTCTTCTATGCAACTCATCCAATGAGACAGAAAACCTTGAAATGGCGGTTTTTAAGCTAGTGACATCATTCTCTGGAAGAAAAATTGCTTGCATATTCACTTCTACAACTACGTTGCTCGATGTAATAAAAACGTCTTCTTGTCTTTCAACTATAGTGCCATATTTAAAATCTAGACTTTTAGTTTTAGAGCTCATCCCACACGAGAAAAATGTCTGGGCAAACAATATCACTCCCAACAACAAAAAATTAATCTTAGAAACCTGTAACGAGAAAAACATATGTAATTACTCCTGTATTAAGAAGAAAACTTTTAATCACACAAACAAAAATTTTTCCCTCACTTCTATCCTTTTTTTTTTTTTTTTTTTTTTTTTTTTTTTTTTTTTTTTTTATGTGAGCCAATGGTACTATTCTCTCATCCGTGGGTTGGGATACGTTTTGAACTCTAAACCTATTGGCCGTTAATGTTTCCAAAATGTTAAATGGGCCTTCAAACTTAGGTGTTAGTTTATAATTGAGTCCTTTACGCACATTTATCTGTATATACACGTTATCACCCACGGTATATGTTTTAGTTGGCTTCGCTATTTTATCATGATTCCTTTTCATTATGACTTGGGATTCTTCTAAATTCTTTTGAAGGATATCATATCGACTTTTTCTTGCATTTATACATTCTTTTAAAGGATTTGACAGATTAGTTGTACGCGTTAATACATGGAAAGGCGTTCTAACTGGGGTACCATACAATGCTTCATGTGGTGACATTTTAATAGATATATGATATGAATGATTCAGAGTACTCAGTGCCGCCGGTATTGCAATATCCCAGTTGGGGTCTGATCCCACTAGTGTTACTCTTAATATATTTAAAACTTTTCTATTTGCTCTTTCTACTAGCCCATTCGACTCTGGGTGATATATCATGGTATTTATTTTCTTTATGCTAAGGAATTCACACAATGAGGTAAGAAAGTGATTATTAAATTCACCACCCGAGTCTGAGATTATCACGTGTGGAATTCCATGTTTACAAATGTAACACTCGTAAAACTTCCTAGCGCATTCAATCGCAGTTTTAGTTTTAAGCGCTATTAGTTCTGTATATCGAGTTAAAGCATCTATAATTACTAAGAGGTGCTTATTTCTTCTGTCTGACTCGTAAAATCCTGTTAACAAATCTAAATGTATTCTTTCAAAGGGTTGATTGGGCACGGGATAAGCCCCTAGGCTGACAGGTGTTTTCGTATGCCCTTTGTTTTCCTGACATGTGCGACAATTAGCTATGTGTCTTTTTATATCTGTAAGCATCGTATGCCAATAAAACAATGATTTGGCTTTCTGTGACATTAATGAGAACCCCGGGTGTCCATGTAATGGATTTGAATGCAACCAATTCAGGACAGTGGAAATAAGTGAGATTGGTACTACTACCTGGTCATTAGTTACATGTGGTGTATTGCGGGTTTTCCTTGTCACAGTCCTACACAGAATATTATCTTTGATTATATAATTCTGCTGCTTATACTTTATATATCCCTTTTCCTTATGATTGTCTTTCAAAGCATTTATAATTGTTTCTATTTTCTGATCTTTTCTTTGCTCAGTCTGTAATAATTCAGCGCTCCAGCCTAAATCTTCTTGTTCAGATATCGTTTTAACAATAGGCATGGATGTTGATATATCTATTAATTCAGCTAAAGGATCCGTACAAGATGACACGGGGTTGCGTAATAATGCATCCGCAATGATATTTGCTTTCCCAGGTAAATACCCGATTCTTGCGCCAAAATCTTGAATGATCTAATGCCACCGAGTTCGTTTAGGGCTGTGGTTGAAGCCTTTAAAGAACTCGGTTAGTGGTTTATGGTCAGTAAGAACCTTAACGGTATAACCGTAAATTATGAACTTAAAATGCACTAGTGAATTAACAATAGCTAGCCCTTCCCTGTCTATTACTGCATACTTACTTTCGGAAGTTCTCAATTTTCGAGAATAAAAAGCTATCGGGAAAAATTGTTTATCATATTGCTGAAGCAATACCCCTCCTACTCCCAAGTCTAAGGCATCTGTTGCAATGAAGAATTCCTTACCGAAGTCAGGAAATTTTAAGATAGGAGAACTACACAGTTCATCTTTCAAGGTATTAAATCTACGCCCTTCTTCGTAAGATCAGTTAAAGGAGTGGCTCTTATTGAATAGTTGCGTATAAAACGCCTGTAATATCCACTACAACCCAGAAATTGCTGTATTCCCTTGACATTAGTAGGTATGGGAAAATTACGTATAGCCGACACCTTATCATGAACTACTTTAAGACCTTGGCTTGACACCATGAAACCCAAATATAATAATTCTGTTTTGAAAAACTCACACTTACTAATCTTTACCCTTAAGGGTAGGCTCCACCTTGGACCACCATGAATGGGTGCCAGTCGTAAAAAATATTTCCCAAAAATACACTAATCAAGACACGCTAATGAAATTTTCAGGCATTATTAGAACTATAATAAGGCATATCCTCTGTAAGTTTTATCATCCTACAGGGAAAATAAAGGATTTTATGAATAGAAATGTGAGAATCGGAGCTAGCGACTTAAAGCTATTTGGTGACCAGTGAGAAACTACTGTCTTGAATTGAAATTTCGTTCTATAGGCATGTTTTTTTATCCACCTGGAACAAGCACACAAAGTTTTATGAAAATCGAACAGTAAATAAGCACACAGCAAGAAAAAAATGAGCAATAACTTTAGTGGAAGCCAAGCCGATGATGGTGGGAAACCTAGAAAAAAATATTCACCAAAAATTAAAATCTCGATTTAGGGAAAAAAACTTCTGAGGTTTTGTAGGTATTATGTCACTTGATAGCCTAAAACATCTAAATATTATATTACTTAAGGCATAAGAGCAGGACAAGCAAAGAAATACACCCCTCTCCCGAAAAAGAAAAAACGAGAAATTACGATTTTTGTCTGATGACAGAAATATTGGATATAAAAATCATAGTCACCCCTGAGCCCATTTTCTTTGATGTCACTGATATTAGAAAACGACTCTTAACAGTTTTTAAGGGGTAAACTATAAAAATTAGACAATTACTAATGATATTTCTTATTTTTACTATTAACATAAGGGGGGCGTTGATGACCATGGGGGGCATTATAGAGGCTGGAGATGAATTCTACACATATCACGGCCTTCTGATAGGCAAAAAAAAGACTTTTAGCAAGGAAAAAAAAATGGCAAAAATCACCCTTGTAAGGTGGAGACTACTTAAGTTATGTTGTCTTAATCTCTGTAGTACTAGTTCTAACTTACGTAGATGTTCTTCTAAGGTGTTGGAAAATATTACAAGATCATCCATATAGGCATGCAAAATATCCCCTAACAAGTCTCCAAACACTATGTTAATCATTTTTGTAAATGTTATAGGAGCACAACGTAAACCAAAAGGCATCCGTAAAAATTCATAATGTCCCCTGGCTGTGCTAATGGCTGTGTATGGGATACTATCTTCTTCTAATGATATCTGGTGAAAGCCTTTAAGTAAGTCCAAACTGGTAAAATATTTATTCTGACCTAACAAAGACAAAATATCGTCATTACATGGCGCTGGGAATCGATCAGGGATCGTCTCCTCGTTTAGACGACGGAAGTCTACGCAGATACGCCATGTTCGATTTTTTTTCGGTACAACTATTAATGGAAAATTATAAGGGCTGTTCGATTTCCTAATGACTCCTTCTTCTAGCATTTTACCTACTTCATCATTTATTTCATTCTGGAATTTCATAGGGAGTCTGTACGAGGGTACATAGATAATTTTCTGCTTGGCCTTTAACCTTATTTGATGCTCGATCACATCTGTTTTTTCCTAAGGATCCATCCGCAGTGGAAAAAACATCATGATATTTAGTTAAAAGTCCAAAAAGTTTCTGCTGAATTTCTTCGTCTTGAATGTCTTTATTGATTTTATTTTTAATATATTGCAAATGGGATTCATCTGCAACTGATTGAGAGTGATTGATTTCAGCAACGGTAAGAATATGATGCTTATAAATTTCTACATCCAAGATATGTTGATTTTGTGAATTAATAAAGTGTTATTTAAATGATTACAGACTTGAATATTACATTGTTAATGTGAGCCTACTGTATAAATAGCTTGTGTGACAGACAATCCGTTAGTTTTCAAAGTGTCGGAAAGGATTAATATTCAGATCCCGGTAATGTTTTCTTTATTTGCACTATTAAATTCGAAGGTAAGTTTGGCTCAATAGATTGCGTGCAAGATGATATTACGGGTGAACGAGAATTCTGCTGGGTCGCGTATATTATTTCTTTATTAGTGAGACAAGTTATTGGTTCTTCAACGTACGTTACGGTTACATTTGTCGTCTCCTTTTTATCCAAAACTGATTTTAAGGTATTAGAAGACTTATAGAATTTCCCTTTGATATACACGCCGTGCTTGGCAGGGGCTAAGATAATGTTTTGATTTCCCATAGATGGTTATCCTATCATTACAGCTGGATACATATCAATGTTTTGTACAACTACAAATGTATCGGCAAACGTGCGTTTACCGACTTTGAATTGAACATGAGTTATGCCTATGACATTTAATTCATTATTTCCTATACCCGAGAGTCTAACTCCCGATTTTTCAATCGGAAGGTTCGAAAACAACAAATGATGTGTCTTCAAATCCATGATATTACGTGGACTACCAGAGTCAAAAAATAACGTAAAGGATTTGTGTTCTAAATTTACAGCATATAAGGTTGGTCGTGACTCATTTTGGCTTACTATTATATGAATTCGTTGCAAATCTACAGGAGCATGCACTGTTTTACTTAATTCGGCTGTGTGTTTCATAGGAAAATCTATTGCCTCACAATTATCTGAGAAAACATTAAATTGATTATTCAATACTATTCATGTTGACATGAATGACCTTGACCCAACATCACTCTCTTCCCCACTGGAGTTAACTATGTGGTATTTGCTTTGCTCTGCACATTCTGAAAATTAGTCTGACCTTGCGAGGTCTGGTTTGAGGACCCAGGCTCAGCGATATTCGAAGAAGTGTTTGTTTGCTTCGGACTCTGAACTGCATTGACATTTGGTTGTTTCTTCTTATTGTTAAAATGAGGATTTTTCTTTTTATTTCCATATGGAACTGACTGTGGAATTGACTGTGTATTTCTGGGATTCTGTTGTGTCTTACGCGAGTAACACTGATTGTATGAATGTGTCGAACTATTATGTATCGAGCAGGATTTCGTTCTGCAGTCCGCACTTAAGTGACCTTGACGTTTGCAATTATAACACGTCATTCCCGCTACTTGACTATTATTAACTACGTTCACTGTTTGTGGCTTTGTTTCATTCTTTGCAAAAACTCGAGTTAACACGGGATCGAGATCTGGACACTTAGCCATGTGTTTTTTCATCTGTTTATATACATCCAATTCCGTACTTGCAGGCGTTAACTTTTTATCAAAACACCGCACTAAAGCTTCAGGCAACATAAGTGTCATGCAAGTTATTTACATTAATCGTAAAAAATCTTTCACGGAGATGTTATCTCTAATAACCCAAGTGGAATTACCTAAAATATCCTGATATTCATTAAGCCTATCAGCTATGAGAGCTGCTCTCTCAATAACATTAAGCCGATTCATAGTGGCTTGATTAAGTGTATTTCTTAACGTTAATACTACATCCAAGGCTTCTTCACTCCCATAGACTGCGCGTAACCTAACTTTGAAATCATCCCAGGTAACTGCTTCTTGAAATGAAACACCTCTTAAATACGCACTCGCATCCCCCTTAGAAAAATCTATAAAACTTTTAGCTTCTTGTAATTGTACAAAAGGGTCTACGATTTGTTTGGCATTTAAATGGGCATCGACGGATGAAATCCATGACTCCACATTTTGAGGCAAGAACCCATTAACTCGACCCTGAAAAGGAAGGATTGCAGACCTGGCATTTACAAGCGTCACAATTGGGAGAGGATTAATCTGTCCTATGCCACTAGGTCCAGGGGTGGGGCTCACAGGGGGCGTCATGACTGCTGTATTTCTTTTCCTATCTCTTCGACCCCTTGCAATTCTATCAAAATATCTATATGAATACAGACGTCCACTGCGTAAACGCATAAGTACCCACTGACAAAGATTATAATAAAATTCCCCAAAACAATGTTATTAATCCCAAGACATTTCCCGAGAATTTCTGGAAGAAAACGGAACACAAGGATATTTCCTGTAAATTTCTGAAAGAAAAAGGAATTAGCACAAAGAGAGAAAAAATTCTAGATGAGAATTCGGAGTTGAACACAGTTTCCTTTAATGAAAGGAAAATAAAAGATTAGCAAACCACTCACCCCAGTAATAATCGACTAACGACTCGTGATAACTACACTTCACTGCCCAAACTGAAATGAGTTTGAAAATTGTACTTAGCTTATATATGGTTCTGTGTGATGTCGTCACATCCTCTCTCTCTCTTAATGTTTGTTAGCGATGTATCGTCCGAGTTTCCGTTGAATGTAGTGCTTCCTGGATATGTTTTGTAAGCATTGAACGTCAGTCCTTGGGTTTCCTAGGATGTTGATTGAAGAACCAGTTCATCAGTTTGTATGTATAACATTCATCAAATGTTGTAGATTTCGATGGACTATGTTACTTAGTCAAAATTTTAGATTCATTAATGTTGATTTCTTGAAGATCTCTCTCTGGTTTTTACAGCTTTATTTTTGATTTCTTGAAGATCTTCTTCCAATTCTTAGAGTGTTATTATTAATTTCTTGAAGATCTTTCTCTGATTCTTAGAGTTTAAGCGCTGCCACCATTTATTAGTGTGCTACTGTTATAAGCACACATTGAGTATGTGTTGTTTGAGATGTTGAGTCTTGAAAATAAAGTTCATCTTTGTAACTTTAAAAGTGGTTTATTCTCCAAAAACAACAGTGTTAAACATCTCCATCACAGGAGTGGAGCTGGTTTGGTCGGATGACCAATTCAGGTGAAGTATAGATATGAACTGCCTAAATTAACGATATCACAGATATCGTATGCTTAGTTGTTTCAGCATTTAAACACAATATGGAAACTTTACATTCGTCTCTCGGAAGACACCTGCATCCGGTGACGACACAATCTTTCACACGGTATGCATTTGTGTTGACGTTTCAGAAAAATGTTACATTGCCGAGGGATGCAAAGTACATCCTGTTATGATTTTATATGACTACAGCAAATCTCACGCTAGCATCTTCATCCACAATGACATATTATGTCATGTGTTTTAAACATGTAATAATTAACTATTTCATTTATTACATATGTATGTGTGTATACACATATATACAATATTTGTGTGTTTATACATGTGCATACATACATACTCACACAAATCATATATATATATATATATATATATGTATATATATATATATATATATATATCTGTATGTATATATATATATATATATATATGTATGTATATATATCTATCTATATATATATATATATATATGTGTGTGTGTGTGTGTGTGTGTGTTTGTGTGTGTCAGTGATAGATGTAGCAATGAAGGGACAAAAGAACGTGAAATGGGTAAGGTTTTGTGATGAATTTGTTTAAAGATCAGTGGTTTAAATTTGGTGAAAGATGAATGAGTCTCAGTGTTTGTAGAGGCATCAGTGTTGTTAGAGTAAAGAAGGGTAATATCTATTGCAAAAGTCTAAGTTATTGAAATGCTAGGAATATTTATAAGTGGAATGTCTAGAAAGTGTTAGTTGGATGATTGGAAAGAGATATAAGAAAAGAGATTATTCTGCAAAAGAATTATGATGTACATTGTGGTAACCTGTTGGTAATGTCCTTGCCTGGTAGTCGCCAGACTGGGGTTCGAGTCCCGCTCAAACTCGTTAGTTTTTTGGTCACTGCAACCTTGCCATCCTTGTGATCTAATTCTTGGGTCTTTAGGGAAACCTATAGATCTACCAGCTGAGTCATCAGCAACCATTGCCTGGCCCTCTCGGGTCATAGCTTGGGATGAGGGGGGGGGGGGGCTTGGGTGCTGATCATATGTATATATGGTCAATCTTTAGGGGAACTTCATTGCATCTTGCCTCTGCCATTCATGAGCGGCCTTTAAGCCTTTAAGAAGAACACAACTAATAGATTCTTCATGATTGATGTGGAGGAGATATTACGAAGACTATATCCCCAAAAGTAGAGGTTCACTTGGTATAGATTGTTCAGCAGGTCCGATGATATATTAATAATACCTTTTTTCACATTTAAATGGAATTATATATTGCCATACATTTTGGGCAGCAATTTGTGGCCTCCATTTCGCTAAAATTGGCCAATTTCTTAATACTATTTCTAGAATATTCCGTGTACTCTAAATTTGCAACCAGGAACCTGATCTTAATAAAGTAAAAGCTATATGAAGACATCTTTTCATTGAAAAAAAAAATCATATTGGTTCCAGGTGTAGATATTTTCTGCTAAAATATATGAATCGGAAAATTTCGTCAATTGTTCAATAGAGTTTAATTGCATTCACCTTGCCTCTCACTTAACTGATCGCCCACAGAACACGAGTACTTTGGCTCAAATGCTAAGAAAATTGAATGATCATTAAAACAGAAAGTGCAAATCATGGTTTCCGTAACAATCTCTCTCTCTCTCTCTCTCTCTCTCTCTCTCTCTCTCTCTCTCTCTCGTCTGAAGTGCTTCAGTTGCAGATCGCCCGGGACGGCATCTTTTCCCCTTGAAAATATCTAAGCTGATCGAAGCGTATTCTCTCCCACGGTCAGTTGAGCATCTAAAAGTGGGCTGCATCCTTCTCCGCCTCCTCGTTCTCACACAATTTGTCATGTATTATCCTCTTTTATTATTCTTCCCTCTCTTCCTCCTCTTTCTTCCCACATAATTTACATCGTATTATCCTCTTATATCTATTCTTCCTTCTCTTCCTCCTCTTTCTTCGCACACAATTTGCAACGTATTATCCTCTTCTACTATTCTTCCCTCTCTTCCTCCTGTTTCTTCCACACACAATCTGCAACGTGTTATTCTCTTCTTCCTCTTCTTCCTTCTCTTCTTCTCATCCTTCCTCCAGGAACTCTTCCTCCACTTTCTTCCCATACAATTTACAACGCAATATCCAATTATATCTATTCTTCCCTCTCTTCCTCTTCCTCTTTCTTCCCACACAATTTACAACGTATTATCCTCTTATATCTATTCTTCCCTCTCCTCCTCCTCCTCCTCCTCCTCCTCCTCCTCCTCCATGAATCTCAAACCCTTCCTGTGGACTCCACCGTCAGCTATTTTTGAGTTGTCTCGCAGAATCCCAAAGGAACTCTTATTTATGCTTTGTAATTTGCCTTTGGATACTTCAACTGTAAAAGGAGGAATTATTTCCTCGTTGAAGGAGAATCAACGCAAACTTTATGTTGTTCATGAATGATGTATTGTTTAAAGTTGGTGTTATATGTCCTGTGTGGTATTCGAAAGTTGGTTCATTCTAAGAGAAAATGTGTCTTTTAACTCGGCATGTAAAGTTTTAAGACCTTTTAATGGTCAAAATTTGGGTTTTATTCTAGTTTGTTAGTCAGAGTTTGTTACTCTGCATGTAAAAATGGCCTCTTCACAGTTAAACTACAAACTCATCCAATACACAATGAATTTTATGAAAGAAGAAAAAAATTATATATGGTAAAATATCACGCAAGTTATTACACTAGCTAGCAGTTATGATGATGATAATAAACCCATTATATGTTTCCTGTCACAGACTTTGTAAAATGGATTTCCAATTGGGTAGATTATTTGGAAATAGCCAGGAATCATCGCCGAATAAAATGTTTCTTACGACTCCTTACACATAAAAAGATTTGAAATATTAGGGTTATGTATTACTTAATACAAGGCAGAATTCTAACTCCCTGTAACGTTTGTGGTGGCCTGCTGGACACGGGTTCAAGTCCCTCTCAAACTCTACAGTGTCTTGGACTAGTAGTTTCGCCAACCTCACCATCCTTGTGAGCAAAGGATGGAAGATTTGGGGAGTCTATATTTCTACATGCTGAGTGATCAGCAGTCATTGCCTTTTCCTCCCTGGTCCTAGCTAGGGTGGAGAGAAGTATTGGATACTGATCATGTATGTACAGTATATGTACAGTATAGAGTGTGCAACCTCACGTTCCTTGTGAGCTAAGGATGGGAGATTTGGGTAGTATATTTGTCTACATGCTCATGCATCAGAAGCCATTGCCTTGCCCTCCTTGGTCCTAGCTAGGCTGGAGAGGAGTCTAGGAGGCTGATGATATATGTAAATGGTCAGTCTCTAGGTCCTTATCCTGCTAGGGCATTGCCACTGTCCCTTGCCTCTGTCATTGATGATCGACCTTTAAATATGTCCGTGTAAAGGTGTTTCTTTGCTTGAGTATGCCACATTTCAATAAGAGTTTTGCTGGACAAATGTATGGAAACATCTATTACGGTATAAGAGATTTAGAAAATTTCTCAATACAACAGCAATGGGGTGGAATATGTTTTTTCTATCTCTCTCTCTCTCTCTCTCTCTCTCTCTCTCTCTCTCTCTCTCTCTCACATATGTTGTATTGGGATGTAGAGAACAAACCTAAACCACAAAATCGAACTTAATAACAATAGTCCCTTGACGTAAAGTTTTCCCTGACTTTCTCGGCTACTGGAATATCAGATAGGAAGGACGTTTCAAACTCTAAATAATCCTTGAAACTATATTTTTGGTACTAAATTGATTATATTTATAACCATAACCAAAATTATATTCAAAATAGTTGGATACGAATACGAGACTTGACATATCTTAACCAAACTAAAACTTAAGTTGAACAATATTTGAATGTGTGTATATATATATATATATATATATATATAACCGACCACTTTGCGTCAATAGGCGGAGGAGGAGATGATATATACAAGAAGTTTAAACTCTTTAAGATATATGAAAAACAGTAGTTTTCTAAAGTAACATTCAAGAGTACCTTTCTATGATGCTGGTAGTTTTCAGTTTTCTGTTGCAAATTATTTATATATATTGAATGATATCCTTCAATGGGTTTATTTCTTTCTTTGCTTGTTTGAATGCATTCATATTATCTATGTACTAATTACCTACGCCAACGAAGTTGGGAGGAAGTTATGTTTTTTCCCCTTTTTTTCCCCTTGTGTTTGTTTGTGAACAACATCCTGGCCTGTATTTTACTCATAGAGTAGTAAAACTGTCAGGGATTAACTGATATATGGAGACGTGGAAGTGATTCAGTTTTGAAAGTCCTAGATTAAAGGTCAAGGTCGAGCGAAAGGTTGACTGAATTCTACCTAATCTTAACCTCAAGTTCGCACATGGTTGTCACACATACTTCAAATACGCCTACGGTTTAAATTGATTCTGGTAAAGGCAAGCTGGGTTCGAGAAATAAGCTGGTGTAGTAGAGGTCTGTATTCTCAGAATGCTTTTCTAGTTCTATATTTGTGATTGGGATTCTGCCAACGTAAGATTTTAGATATTGTTTGTAAATGTATTCATAGACAGTGTATATATTTATCGTTATTTCAGTGTTTCCTTAATTTATTAGGGTGTGGAAACGTAAAACTTCATGTATCAAATCACAATGGTAAAGGGGATAAACCTGTATTCTCAGAAATATCACAAGTATTATTGATATGAAATAAACTATATTGATATGCAATGCTGCAAGCAGAGAAAGGGCGGAACAGAACGTCCCCGATGCATGGACAGGAACACGGGACTGGAACACGTAGTTGGAACGCGGGTCTATAACGTGGGACTGGAACGTGTGTCCGGAACGCGGGACTGGAACAAAGGTCTGGAACGTGGGACTGGAATGCAGGTCTGGAACGTGGGTCTGGATTGCATGTCCGGAACGTGGGACTGGAATGCAGGTCTGGAATGTGGGACTGGAATGCAGGTCTTGAATGTAGGACTGGAATGCGGGTCTGGAATGCTGATCTGGAACACGAGGCTGGAACTCGAGTCTGGAACAACCACAAAAAAATTCTGATAATAGAAAATGTATTTTCTCCCTCTGGAACTACACAGATGGGGATTCCAGTCTTGACTCCATGAATATTTTAGCCATTTTGGTATTCAGCAGAAATGGTTGATAATTGTAACTCGAGTTTCCAGTGCAACGTTGATTATATATATAAAAGGGTCTTTTAGGGAAGTCAACTTTCATTTTTGTATTTTTCTCTTTTCATCCCAATAAGACTTTCCTTTTCATTTATATGCCTTCAACCATATAAGGAAAATGGTCGCGAAATGGAATAAAATATTTCATCTATATTTCCCTGTTTTGCAATATGAATTTGTTATTTTCTTAAACATATATACCATATATATATGTATATATATATATATATATATGTATATATATATATATATATATATATACATATATATATGTATATATATATATATATATATACTGTATCTATATATGTGTATATATATACATATACATATATATATATATTTATATATATATATATATATATATATATAAATATATATATATATATATATATGTATATGTATATGTATATATATATATATATATATAAATATATATATATATATATATATATATAATCAAAATTCCCTTGTAATGTGTTTATATCTGAATAGTTTGCATGCATTAGTGATCAAGTTATTTTACATATTTGTTTTTCATTACTTTTTTACAGCTATAATTATTGCTATCATTATTATCAATGTTATAATATTACACTAGATAGCATTATGCTATCACAAAAGTAATACACAATACTAAGTACAATAAAAATAAAAGTGAATGGGAAGAAGTGGGGAACCCGGAAGGTCTGCGAAAAACAAAAACTTTGTTTTAAAACGTTCAGTGATCTAAATATGTAGAATATCTGAATCGCAAATATAAACATAGAAATGACGGAAGCCAAACTATAAATCCATAATTTGGTGGCAAACTTGCTCATGGAAGAAATTAAACTCGTAAAACGAGGTGCCACTGTATTTATATATATACTTATATATATATATAAATATATATATATATATATATATATGAATGCACATATATATATAAATTTATATATATATATATATATATATACATATATACATACATACATACATACATGAATAAATAAATAACTATATATATATATATATATATATACATATATGTATATGTATATATATATATATATATATACAGTATATATACATGTGTGTATATATATGTACGTATGTATATATATAAATATATATATATATATATATATATATAAACCAGTATAAGTGAGTGCTCATATATTTTGGCATAAACCTATTCCTTGACGTCCCACGTGTTTGGAGAAGCATAATTGGGAAGACTCACATAAATAAACCTGTGCCTCATCAGCTAAGCGGTCCATTAACCAGATCTGTGGCCTGATTGGTAGTGTTTCTGTCTGGTGTTTGCCTGACTGGGGCTCGAGTCCCGCTCAGACTGCAACCTTACCATCCTTATGAGCTAAGTTTGGGGGGTTTGGGGGACCCTATAGGTCTATCTGTTGAGTCATCAGCAGCCACTGCCTTGGCCTCCCTGGTCCTACCTTGGGTGGAAAGGAGGCTTAGGCGCTGATCATGTAATATATGGTCAATCTCTGGAGCATTGTCCTGCTTGCTAGGGCAATGTCACTGTCCCTTGCCTCTGCCATTCATGAGCGACCTTTAAACCTTTGTACTAACATGAAATTATATCTTCAGTAACACACTGTGGTGGCCTTACAATTTTGCAAATATGTCCTTTTCAGCATCAAGGCGAATCATATTTTCCCTTAAACTGACGAGACGAGAGAGAGAGAGAGAGAGAGAGAGAGAGAGAGAGAGAGAGAGAGAGAATATCTTTGCTTCCTCTCGAAAAGGCAGGGATCTTAAACATGTTAAGATTCAAGACGATTTAAGAAGAAAAGATTAATATCAAAATTTTTGGCTGGACGGAATTTTTAGTCTCTCTCTCTCTCTCTCTCTCTCTCTCTCTCTCTCTCTCTCTCATTAAGAAAGCTATAATCGAATTCATAGAATTTTTATATATTTTGAGAGGTTTTAAGTGCTATATTTTCGTGTATTTATGCAAATACTGTACAGAAGTTTGCTCCCTTTCTTTTCATAAACATTCGAAATAATTTTCTAAAAATATGGATCTGTTTACTGTTCATATATACATAGTTTTATAATCAGTCAGGAGGCCCTTACAGAAGAGATTATCATTAAAATTTACAATTGGCCCTGAATATTTTTTATACAGTTTCGAACACCCTGGTGCCAAATTCTCCATCCAGTTCTGTTTCTCCTCTTCTTTTGTTCACGTATCTTATTATTGATGGTTGTTTCGAACTCTATTGAAGATTGTGTGTGATCCATAATGTAGTATTGATTATCATTTTTCAGTCATTTTATCTAAGTAATCAGTGATGTGGAAACGTCCCTACCAGGTGATTTTCCAGACCTGGGGTTCGAGTCCTGCTCAAGCTCGATAGTTTATTTTTGTAACTGCAAGTATGGGTTTTTTGGGGGGAGCCTATAGGTGTACGTACTTAATAATCAGCAGCATTATCTGGCCCTCCCTGGTCCTATCTTGGATGGAGAGTGGGTGTGAACGTTGAGCATATGTATACATATGGTCAATCTCTAGGGCGTTATCCTGCTAGATAAGGGCAATGTCATTTTTCCTCGCCTCTGCCATTCATGAGCGAACTTTAAACTTTCAAATCTGCTTATCTACAACATTTTATTTTATCTGGTTGCCTGTATTTAATCTTATCTCTAATATTCTATGATTACTATTTACCCCTTAAAATTTTGAGCAAGAAAATTATAATAATAATGATAATAATATATCTTATATCAGCTTTTGCAATTATACATCATTTCTTTCCTAATCTAGGCGTATTTATAATCCTTTATCAGCGTAGAAAGTAACTGCACGAAATCCCAAACTATCAGTATATATAAAAAATAATTCGAGCCACTCAATTGCCGAAAGAAGCGGGTCCTAACGAACCCTTTTGGGTCTTTGGAAGGCTGAGGAAAATTTTAATTAATACGATCGCTTGAAATACGAGGAAGGCTGCACAACGCGTCGGGGAAGATTAAAGCAATAAAACTTTCTTTTTCAGCAATTACGCGCCTGTTCTGATATCACAAAATATTCGCTGTGTTTACGTTTGAGATTTATCGACCTTCTAAACTTACTACTCTTATTGAACTACTTAGTATTCTCTTAATCTGGTACTTTATTTCATTAGGTCCTCTAGTTAGGGATCGCTTTGCCCTTCCATTATTTTCCACTTTTTTAAAGACTATTATTAGTAATTGCTAAGCTAAAACCCTAGTTGGAAAAGCAGGATGCTATAAGCCCAGGGGCTCCAACAGGGAAAATAGCCCAGTGAGGAAAGGATACAAGGAAAAATAATCTATTTCAAGGACTGTAACGTTAAAATAAATATCTCCCATATAAACTATAAGAACTTCAACAAAACAAGAAGAAGAGAAATAAGATAGAATAGTGTGTGGGGGTTTTCAGTGTTTTGGGGTAAGCTCACAATATTCTATCTTTCTTATTACATCCGCCAACGAAGTTGGGAGGTGGTTATGTTTTCTCTCCTTTTTGTCTGTTTGTGAACAACTTAGTTATGCCATGAAGCACACACAAAAGTCATATTGCATTATGACTGTTTCCTTATTTCCTTGTCTTACTGGGCTAATTTCCCTGCTGGAGCCCTTTGGCTTAAAGCCTCTTGCTATGTCCAAGTTGTGGAATGATCTTCCTAATCGGGTAGTTGAATCGGTAGAACTTCAAAAGTTCAAACTTGCAGCAAATGTTTTTATGTTGAAAAAGCAGACGTAAATGTCTTTTTATAGTTTATATATGAAAGATCTTTTAATATTGTTACTGTTCTTGAAATGTTCTATTTTAGTTGTCTATTACTTTTTATATAGTTTATTTCCTTATTTCCTTTCCTCACTGGGCTATTTTTCGCTGGTGGAACTCTTGTGCTTTGAGCATCCTGATTTTCCAACTAAGGTAATAGCTTAGCTAGTAATAATAATAATAATAATAATAATAATAATAATAATAATAATAATAATAATAATAATAATAATAATAATAATAATAATAATAATAATAAGTACAGCTCCAATATATTTATTTTTCATCGGTTTTGTATCGCACGTAGTTCATACACGGTCGTCTACAATAACTTTTTATCATTTTTTATCTTATCCTCCGCTCTTCCTTGCACTCATAGACAATCGTATGTTTTCATGTTTTTTTTTTCATGTTTGAATCTTTGTGACGGTCTTGCTCGCACATGGATGTATATAAACTCGATGAGTGTTTATTAAAGTTTAGTTGCATTCATCCTGCGTCTCAGTTATCACCTAACTGGTGCATGTGCACATCTTATAAAGATTATAAATATCTTTTTTACATTATGAAAATAGCGTGTATAAATATATTTCCGGTCAGATGAGCATTGCATTATTTAGATTCAGTGATATAATACGTCCTTTTTCCCTGTTTACAGTGATAAAATAAGGATAGTATTTGTGTTATTTCATCCGGTCTTTTTTTAAAATCCATGAAATAAGGCCAAGTAGTGGAAAATGAACAGTCCATGGTACACCTTGTTTAGAAGAACCGTGGTTCAATGATGATTGTAGACGTTCTCATTTGGAGAAGCAGGAGGCTTATCATCCTTGGAAGGGTAACAGATCAGATTTGACCAGGAATAACTATACTTAGCCTAAAGCTTTTGCTCAGAGAGTTTATGCTTCAATTGAAAAGGAATACAATTTAACCATAAAAGAAACCCTTTTTGGTACAACTCAGGAACATAAATAGTGGTCTACCCTTAAATCTGCACTCTTTGGTGTAGATGCAACAGTTCCTCCTCCACTAAAACTAGATGGCTCAGTCACTCACAGTCCAAAGGAAAAGTCAACCCTTTTGGCTGATGTTTTTGACAGTAAACAGAGTAATGAAAAGCTTGAACTTTTCGATCTCGTGAAATTAAAGCTCTGCTTATGGAGAAGTACACCCAAATTGTATTTTTTCTTTGTTTTTTTTTTTTTAAAGGACTGCAGATTTCTTAGCTCCAAAGTTTTCTGTTATTTTGCGCAAGTTAGAAAGAAGAGGAGCTTTTAGCAGTTGTTGGAAAATTGGTAATGTTACTCCATTATGTAAATGTGTTTGTGGTAGCTCAAGTCCCACTGATTACCGCCCAATTTCCATAACTCTCATATTATCTAAAGTTTTTGAACGTCTTCTGGTAAAACGTCTTGATAGGTTTGCTGAAGGTAATCATCTATTCCTTAGTTTACAATTTGGTTTTCGTAAAGGCCTTGGAGCATGTGATGCCCTTCTTACAATCTCCAATGCTGTACAGAAATCCCTTGATTGTATCCAGGAAGTTCGTATGATTGGCCTTGATTTTGTTGCTGCCTTTGACCGTGTTAATCATGAGGCCCTTGTGTTCTTGGCCCATTACTTTTCATACTATATACACATGACATGTGGTTTGGCCTGGAAAACAAGCTTGTTGCATATGCAAATGATGCTACTATCTTTGCATCAATTCCATTCCCTGAATGTAGATCTGGGGTTGGTCAATCCCATAATAGAGATTTAGCAAAAATTAGTGCATGATGCAAATCATGGGGTATGAAGTTGAATCCTAACAAAACTCAAAGTATGATTGTAAGTAGGTCAAGGACAGTAGCTCCTCAACATCCGGATCTCAGTATTGATAATGTTTCTTCAACTTTATATGACTCTTTTAAAATTTTAGGTGTGATTCTCGACAGCAAATTTACTTTTGAGAAACACGTTAGGTCTGTGTCTTCTTCCATTGCTCAAAAAATTGGCTTATTGAGAAAGTCTTTCAAGATTTTCAGTGATCAATCTATTTTGAAGAAGTGTTTTAATTTTTTCATACTACCTTGTTTTGAGTATTGTTCTCCTGTCTGGTTTTCAGCTGCTGATTCTCATCTTAATTTGTTGGACAGAAACTTACGGTCTATTAAATTTCTTATTCTTGAACTTGATATTAAATTTTGGCACTGTCGTTCAATTAGTTCATTATGCATGTTGCATAATATTTTTCATAATTCTAACCATCTTTTACATTCAGATCTTCCTGGACAATTCCATCTTGTTCGTAATACTAGGCAGGCAATTAATTCTAATAGCCAGGCCTTCTCCATCATGAGGCTCAATACTACTCAGTATTTTAGAAGTTTTATTCCAGCTGTTACCAAGTTGTGGAATGATCTTCCTAATCGGGTAATTGAATCTGTAAAACTTCAAAAGTCCAAAGTAGCAGCAAATGTTTTTTGTTTTGTTTTTTTTTCAACAGGCTGACATAAGTCTTTTTATAGGTTATATAAAATCAAAATCAAAATCAAACCATTGTTCTCTAGTCTTTAGGTAGGGCCATAGCCTCTGTACCATGGTCTTCCACTGTCTTAGGTTAGATTTCCCTTGCTTGAGGGTATACTCGGGCACACTATTCTATCAAATTTCTTCTCTTCTTGTTTTGTTAAAGTTTTATAGTTTATATGGGAAATATTTATTTTCTTGTTACTCTTCTTAAAATATTTTATTTTTCCTTGTTTCCTTTCCTCGCTGGGTTGTTTTCCCTGTTCGGGCCCTTGGGCTTATAGCATGCTGCTTTTCCAACTGGGATTGTGACTTAGCAAATAAAAATAATAATAATAATAATAATAATAATAATAATAATAATAATAATATGTTTTGACGTTGTTACTGTTTTTAGAATTAATAATTGTTAATTTGTTCTCATCATTTACTTATTTCCTTGTTTCCTTTCCTCACTGGGCTATTTTTCCATATTGGAGCCCTTGGGCTCATAGCATCTTGATTTTCCAACTAGAGTTTTAGCCTGGCTAATAATAATAATAATAATAATAATACCTGCACCTTGTAACACCCTTACTTCACTGTGCATAACCAAAAATGTAGGCTAGTGAGTACGGTCGAAGGTGGTAGGCTGGGCTCAACACAGGAACTCGCCACACAGTAAGGGGGTGGCTGGGTGTACTTCATCAGAGCGAGGTGTACCAGGAATTTCTGTTTCCAATTGTATGGTTAATGTACAAAGACGTGACTAGAGGGGCACTCAGTAGATCGTACACCTCCGCACAGCAGCTTTTTTCCTGACCTTTTGCTCGACCTTGACCTTGACCTTTGACCTAGGACTTTCAAAGTTGAATCACTTCCACGTCTCAACAAAGAAATTAATCCTGAAAGTTTCTCTACTCTATCAATGAATTTGTGACCTCCGTAACCGCCGCATTTTTCTCAACCTTTTGCTCGACCTTGACCTTGACCTTTGACCCAGGACTTTCAAAATTGAATCCCTTCCACGTGTAGATATAACAATTAGTCCTTAAAAGTGTCACTAGAGTATGATAAATTTGTGACCTCCACAACGGCAGCTTATTTCTCGACCTTTTACTCAACCTCGACCTTGACCTTTGACCCAGGACTTTCTAAATTTATCGACTTCCACGTCTCAATATTAAAATTAATCCCTGAAACTTTCACTACTCCATGAGTAAAATTGTAGCCAGGAAGTTGTTCACCCACAAACAAACAAGCAAACAGACTGAAATATTAATCTCCTTCCAACTTCGTTGGCGGAAGTAATAAAGATACTCAGATGCGTCTTAAATTTCCCCCATCGACCTATGCTTTAATTATCGAGGAAAAAAAGATCAATAAACAAAGTATGACTGGATTGATCTAGATTTGAGTTTTGAAAGACATCTAAATAAAAAGTGGTTTATGTTGCAAGAAGGCGGAAGATTCACTGTTAATCATGTATACTTGCGACTATTTTTTTTTTTTTTTTTTTTTGCACCAAAGGTTGTAAGCCGTTTTGGTGTCTCGGAAGTATATTAGAAGTAAGAGAGCATTTCTGTTTATATGTTCAGCCATGTTATTTGTTTACTACTAGTGTACCATAGATATAAGATGGAAAGCTTGCTCGAAGCAACCTCTCGACAAGAGATGAAGAGTAGATTCTCTCGAAATGGAATATAGGTAGCCCATTGTCATACTTCACGCTTCGTAGTCTTCATCCATGAAGGCCTGTGTCTTCCAATTCTTTTAATGCCTTGTGGAGCCCAATTGACAGTTTGGTGAACTCTTCTAGGAGAAGGACACTCCAAAATTAAACCATTGTTCTCTAGCCTTGGGTAGTGCCATAGATTGTGTACCATGGTCTTCCACTGTCTTGGGTTAGAGTTCTCTTGCTTGAGGGTACACTCGGTCACTATTCTATCTTATTCCTCTTCCTCTAGTTTTGTAAAGTTTTTAAAGTTTATATAGGAGATATTTATTTTAATGTTACTCTTCTTAAAATATTTTATTTTTCCTTATTTTTTTTTCCTCAGTGGGCTTTTTTTTCCCTGTTGGAGCCCTTGGGCTTATAGCATTCTGCTTTTCCAACTAGGGTTGTAGCTTAGCAATTGATAATAATAATAATAATAATAATAATAATAATAATAATAATAATAATAATAATAATATGCATGTAGCTGTTTCTTAAAAGTGTTCATTTTCACTCGGTGTCCTTTTCTTGTCCTGCTCTGATAGAGGCGTAGATGTTCTTATCTTTCTGTTAGATGCTTTTATTTCACTTTTTTTTTATTATTATTGTTTTGTCTTTCCATGAAAAGATTGACTCTTTTATGTCCGATATTTCATTTTGTAAGGAGATAATCATTGTCCATGAATGGGTAGCTATATAAACGTGTTTTGTTTTAATTTAATCAAGTTATTATTATTATTATTATTATTATTATTATTATTATTATTATTATTATTATTATTATTATTATTATTATTGGTGTTGCTGTTGTTGTTTATGTTATCATATCCCTTCGAGACGATATGAAACGACAACAGTGTTTATTATTATTATTATTATTATTATTAGTAGTAGTAGTAGTAGTAGTAGTAGTAGTAGTAGTAGTAGTAGTAGTAGTAGTAGTATTTCTTTACAACAACAAAATCAAAAGTCATACATCGAAACAACTTTGATAACTGGATAAAAATCGATATCACTCCCTTAAAAAGTCACTTGATATTCAAATGACATAATTAATCATGTAGATTTATACAGCATGTGAATCATGATCTGGGTATAATTGGTCACATTGAATATTAACTCGAGTGCCGATATCACAACTGACATGATGGAAATTTGGTTTAATTATCTTGTTACTCCCAATTCTAAGTTGTAATTGAAATGCGTTAATTGGAATGGGTTAGTGGATGAAGAATAACTTGACACAGATTTTTCATTTGTCTCTGGTCTTCTTTTTTTTTTTTAATTTGAATGAAAATGCTATGGATATAAGGAGTCATTCATAAGGATTTTCTATATTTTAAAAAGAGTTTAATTTATGTTTCATTTAAGACAAAGACATTATTTTCTATCTTATTATATGAAATTTCTTTATGTATATCCTATGTTGGTAAGAATTTAGTAAATTGAGGAATTACGAAAATTCTCTTCGTATTGAGAAAGAAAATATTATGGATATAAAATGCCATTCGTGGGTATTTACTTAATTTTATAAGAGTTTGAATCTTATATTTTATTTTAGGCATTGACAATAATTTTTATTTTACAATAAAGCTTGCTGGAATTAAATTTCTTTATTTATTCACTATTTATCTAAGAATTTTATAAACTTAGGAATATATATATATATATATATATATTTATATATATATGTATATAAATATATGTATATATATATATATATACTGTATATGAGTAAATAGATATAAATACATATATATATATATATATATATTTATATATATATATATATATATATATATAAATATATATATATATATATATATATTTATATACATACATATATATATATATATATATACATACGCACGCGCATACACACACCAACACACTCTTGCATTCACATCCTGCCATAGCAACAGTCAGAAAACGAACTCCTAAAAAGATATACCCCGAAGTCTTCCCATAATGAAAATGTAAACTCCCAATCCCAAAAGACCTGCCTTGATATTCGTATCGGCCTCTCCTCCTCACCTGATGCGAAGCAGAGATTCCAAATGACCTTCGCAAAATTGTTTTGCAAATTATCATCCTTTCTCCTTTTTGCTTTTTTTATTCTTTCTCGTCTCTCTTCCCTCATAACTATGATAGCTTCCCCTCCTGTATCTGATTTATGGTGAAGATTCTGCAAATGGTTGTTGGGATGTAAGGTAATTTCCCATTACACAAAATTTCACACTATTTTGTCTAGATTACCACTTCCTTTTCCTTCTCTTTCGCCCTCGCTAATATGTAAGCCTGGCTGTATAGTCCAAGTGCGATAATATATAAGCCTTACTTTATATAGTCTGAGTACGTTAATATATAAACATTGATTCATACTTTCTCTGGGCGCTATTATATAAGCCTTACTTTATGCTCTCTCTGCGTGCGCTAATTTATAAGCATTACTTTATGCTTTGTGAGTACGCTAATATATAAGTATTACTTTAAACTTTCTGAGTTTGCTAATATATAAGCATTACTCTATACTTTCCCGAGTGCGGTAATATGTAAGCTTTACTTTAGACTTTCTGATTGCGCTAATATATAAGCATTACATTATACATTCTGAGTGCGATAATATATAAGCCTTACTTTATACTTTCTGAGTGCGCTAAATATATAATCCTTACTTTATACTTTTTGAGCGCGCTAATATTTAAGCATTACTTTATACTTTCCGAGTGCGGTAATATATAAGGTTTACTTTAAACTTTCTGAGTGCGCTAATATATAAGAATTACTTTATGCTTTCTGAGTGCACAAATATATAAGCATTACTTTATGCTTTCTGAGTGCGCTAAAATATAAGACTTACTTCATACTTTCTTAGTGCGCTGATATATAAGCCATACTTTATACTTTCTGAGTGCGCTAATATTTAAGCATTACTTTATATTTTCCGAGTGCGGTAATATATAAGCTTTACTTTAAACTTTCTGAGTGCGCTAACATATAAGAATTACTTTATGCTTTCTGAGTGCACAAATATATAAGCATTACTTTATACTTTCTGAGTGCGCTGATATATAAGCATTACTTTATACTTTATGAGTGCACGAATATATAAGGCTTACTTTAGACTTTCTGAGTGTGCTAATATATAATCCTTACTTTATACTTTATGAGTGCGGTAATATATAAGCATTACTTTATACTTTCCGAGTGTGCTAATATATAATCATTACTTAATATATAACCATTACTTCATACTTTTTGAGTATGCAAATATATAAACATTACTTTATACTTTTATAGTGGGCTAATATATAAGCATTACTTTATACTTTATGAGTGCACTAATATATAAGGCTTACTTTATACTTTCTGAGTGCACTAATAAATAAGCCTTACTTTATACTTCATGAATGCACTAATATATAAGAATTACTTTATACTTTCTGAGTGCGCTGATACATAAACCTTACTTTATACATTATGTGTGCGCTAATAATTAAGCCTTACTTTATACTTTCTGAGTGCGCTAATAAATAAGCCTTACTTTATACTTCCTGAGTGTACTATTATATAAGAATTACTTTATACTTTCTGAGTGTGCTATTATATAAGCATTACTTCAGCATTTCTGAGTGCTCTAATATATAAGCATTACTCTTTACTTTCTGAGTGCGCTAATATATGAGCATTACTTTATACTTTCTGAGTGCACTGATATATAATCATTACTTTGTACTTTCTGAGTGCGCTAATATATAAACCTTACTTTATACTTTCTAAGTGCGCTAATATAAAAGAATTACTTTATACTTTCCCAGTGCGCTAATATATAAGCATTACTTTTTTTCTTTCTGAGAGCGCTAATATATACGCCTTACTTTATACTTTCTGAGGGTGGAAACCTTTACGTGGAGGAAGGATTTGTGTATAGCCATGATCAGCAAAGCTCTCCCATCATCACCAATCTGCAGTGGCTAGCTTGGTGGTGAAAATCGCCAAACCCCAGACAGGTACAAAACATGTCTGAGGCATTTGTCCTGCAGTGGACTAGAAATGGCTGCTTTTGTTGTGGCTGTTGTTATACTATTGCTATTATGAAGAGATATACTGTATGTATATTCTGCTTTCTTCTCTCTTTCTAACATGATTGGGTTATTGCTTATAGAAATATTTGGACATTTGCACTAATTCCGTAGCATGTGAATTATGTTACAGTGAAAATGAAAATATAGGTGGGAAGTAATAGATTACCTTACAAATTTTTGTTTTCTTCTTCTCTTTCTACATACATACATATACCAAGGCACTTCCCCCAATTTTGGTGGGTAGCCGACATCAAACAAATGAAAAAAAAAAGGGGACATCTCCTCTCTATGTTCCTCCTAGCCTGACAAGGGACTCAACCGAGTTTGGCTGGTAATGCTAGGGTGTCACAGCCCCCCCTCCCCCGTTATTCACCACATATGAAGCTAAATAACGCTGAATCCCCTACTGCTGCTACCTCCACGGTCATCTAAGGCACCGGAGGAAGCAGCAGGGCCTACCGGAACTGCGTCACAATCGCTGTTCATTCATTCCTATTCCTAGCATGCTCTCTTGCCTTTCTCACATCTATCCCCATATCACCCAGAGCTTTCTTTACTCCATCCATCCACCCAAACCTTGGCCTTCCTCTTGTATTTCTCCCATCAACTCTTGCATTCATCACCTTCTTTAGCAGACAGCCATTTTCCATTCTCTCAACATGGCCAAACCACCTCAACCCTTTCATATCCACTCTATCTGCTAACTCATTTCTTACATCCGTTCTTACCCTCACTACTTTGTTC
>NC_090725.1:314908356-314913356 GCF_036898095.1 Palaemon carinicauda | reverse complement strand
AACTTTCCAGGTAATGGGGTAATATATATCAACATGACGCAATCCATAAAATTTCCAATATTTTTCAAATGGTATGAAGAATTAATCCCACAAAATCCAGGAGATCTTTCCAATCCATTTACGAAATCCTTTGATGTGTCGATTACTGAAAAGCTCAACTGAGTAGTACAATTTGTCGGTAATTGAATTTATTAGATATTATAGCTATTATATTGAATATTACTTATAGGACGAACATCCGCAAGCATCAAGCTGATTCACATTGCCCCGTCATGTCATATCTCATCATGTCACGTTACCGTTCCATAAACCATGCTATGTATTCACACTATTGATCATGTTACATCACATCACGTCGTCACCGTTCGGTCAACCATGCTATGTATTCACACTATTCATTGCGTCATCGTCTCATCACGTCACGTCACCGTTCCGTCAACCGCATTATGTATTCACACTATTATTCACGTCACCGTCTCATCATGTCACGTCACTGTTCCGTCAACCATGCTATGTATTCAGACTGTTCTTCACGTCACCTTCTCATGACGCGACGTTACCGTTCCGTCAACCGTGCTATGTATTCACACTATTCATCTCGCCATCGTCTCATCACGTCACGTCACCGTTCCGTCAACTGTGTTATGTATTCACACTATTCATCACGTCACCGTCACAACACATCCTGTCACCGTTCACTCAACCGTGCTATGTAGTCACACTATTCATCACGTCACGTCACCATTCCGTCAACCGTGCTATGTATTCACACTATTATTCAGGTCACCGTCTCATCCCGTCACGTCACTGTACCGTTAACCGTGATATGCATTCACTCTATTATTCACGTCACCGACTCATCACGTCACGTCACCGTTCCGTCAACCGTGCTATGTATTCAGACTCTTCAAAACATAACCTTCTCATCACATCACGTCACGTCACCGTTCCGTCAACCATGCTACGTATTCAGACTATTCATCACGTCACGTTACCGTTCCATCAACCGTGCTATGTATTCAAACTATTCATCACGCCACTGTCTCATCATGTCATGTCACCGTTACGTCAACCATGCTATGTATTCAGACTATTCATCACGTCACCTGTTGATCACGTCATATCACCTTTCCGTCAACCCTACTATGTACTCAGATTCTTCAAAACGTCACCTTCTCATCATGTCACGTCACCATTCCGTTAACCGTGCTATGTATTCACACTATTCATCACATCACCGTCTCATCACGTCATGTCACCGTTCCATCAACCATGCTATGTATCCAGACTATTCATCACATCACGTTACCGTTCCGTCAACCGTGCTATGTATTCACACTATTCATCACATCACCTCATCATGTCACATCCCCGTTCCGTCAACCGTGCTCTGCATCCACACTATTGATTACATCACATCACATCACGTCACTGTTCCGTCAACCGTGCTATTTATTCACCTTATTGATCACGTCACATCTCATCATGTCACGTCACTGTTCCGTCAGCCATGCTATATATTCAGATTATTCATCACGTCACCTTCTCATCATGTCACGTTACTGTCCCATCTAACGTGCTATGTATGCCACACTATTCATTACGTCGCTGTCTCATCACATCACGTCACCATTCCATCAACTATGCTATGTATTCACACTATTTATTACATTGTTACCATCTCATCAAGTCATGTTACCATTCCGTCAACCATGTTATGTATTCACACTATTCATCACGTCACATTAGATCACGTCACATCACTGCTCCATCAACTGTGCTATGTATTCACATCATTCATCACGTCACTGTCTCATCACGTCACTGTCTCATCATGTCACGTCTCTGTTCCGTCAACCGTGCTATGTATTCACACTATTCCTCACATCACCTTCTCATTACGTTACATTACGTCACATCACGACACCGTTCCGTCAACCATGCTATGTATTCACACTATTCATCACGGCACCTTCTCATCACGTCACATCACCGTTCTGTTAACCATGCTATGTGTTCACATTATACATCACGTCACTTTCTCATCCCGTCACGTCACCGTTCCATTCAGCAGGCTATGTATTCACATTCTTCATCACGTCACATCACATCACGTCACGTCACTGTTCCATCAACCATGCTATGTATTCACACTATTCATCAAGTCACCATATCATTACGTCACGTCACCATTCCGTCAACTGTGCTATATATTCACACTATTCATCACGCCATTGTCTCATCATGTCACGTCACCGTTCTGTCCACCGGGTTATGTATTCACACTATTCATTATGTCATCGTCTCATCACGTCACGTCAGTGTTCTATCAACCGTGCTATGTATTCACACTATTTATCACGTCACCATCACAACACATCCCGTCATCGTTCCGTCAACCGTGTTATGTATTCACACTATTCATCATGTCACCTTCTCGTCGTGTCACCATTCCTTCAACCGTGCTATGTATTCACACTATTCATCACGCCATCATCTCATCACATCACATCACAGTTCCGTCAACTGTGCTATGTATTCACACTATTCATCACATTACTGTCATAACATATCCTGTCACCAATCACTCAACCGTGCTATGTAGTCACACTATTCATCACGTCCCGTCACCGTTCTGTCAACCACGCTATGTATTCACACTATTATTCAGGTCACCGTCTTATCCCGTCACGTCACCGTACCGTCAACCGTGATATGCATTCACACTATTATTAACGTCACCATCTCATCACGTCACGTCACCGTTCCTTCAACCATTGCTATGTATTTACACTATTCATCACGTCACAGTCTCGTCACGTCTTGTCACCATTCCATCCTCTGTGCTATGTATTCACACTATTCATCATGTCACCGCCTCGCCACATCACGTCACAGTTCCGTCAACCGTGCTATGTATTCACACTATTCAACACGTCACAGTCTCGTCACGTCTTGTCACCATTCTATCCTCTGTACTATGTATTCACACTATTCATCATGTCACCGCCTCGCCACATCACGTCACAGTTCCGTCAACCGTGCTATGTATTCACACTATTCAACACGTCACAGTCTCGTCACGTCTTGTTACCATTCCATCCACTGTGCTATATATTCACACTATTCATCACATCATATTACGTCACGTCACATCACCATTCCGTCAACCGTGCTATGTATTCACACTATTCATATTGTCACCGTCTACTCACGTTACGTCACCGTTCCGTCAATATTGCTATGTATTCACACTATTCGTATTGTCACCGTCTACTCACATCATGTCACCGTTCCTACAAAATTTCTTCCATGTGAAATAAATGGACGTGTTCACACTAAATGGTTCGTCACTATCACAACACCATCACATCATGGCATCCCCATGGCACGGATTTGTTCCAAGAGTATATATATATTATATATATATATATATATATATATATATATATATATATATATATATATATATATATATATATATATATATATATATATATATATTTATATATATATATATATATATATATATATATATATATATATATATATATATATATATATATATATATATATTATATATATATATATATATATATATATATATATATATATATATATATATTTGTGTGTGTGTCTGCGTGTGTGTTCGTGTATAAAATCCCATTTTTTTTTCCAAAAGCTTTCAACCCCATGCTAATTCCTCTTTTAATTATATCATCTGTTGTGGAAACTTTTAATGTCCGCCCTAATTATTTTTTTGTCCCTTTATTATTTTGACAATTATCTTAACTTTATTCATATTCATTTTCAGGCCTACACTTATTCTTTCTCTTTTTAAATCTTTCATTATCTTTTGCAATTCCTCCACTGATTCACTACATAGAACTATGCCATCTGTAAATCTGGAGTTGTTGAGGTATTATCCATCAATGTTAATTCCTACACTTTCCCAATCAAAATTCTTATATATTCTTCTAGGCACGTTGTGAATAATTTAGGAGGGACTAGGTCTCTCTGTCTATCTCATTTCCCAATTTTTATGTAGTTTTAGGATTGTTGTACTTCCTACACAGATATCTTCAAGTGTTCTAACATAAGATTTGTCTATTCCTTGTCTTTGAAAGGCTTTAATTACTGCTGCAGTTTAACATAATCGAAAGCTTTCTTTCAATCTATTAATGCCATACATACTTGTTTATCATACTCCCGATTTTTCTATTAGCTTGTTAATTACATGGAAACGCTCAGTTGTTGAATACCCATTTTTAAAGTCTGCCTGCTCTCTTAGTTGTTAAAGTCTTTTTATTCGGCTTAATTTAATCTTTATAAATATTTCATTTTTATGGAATTAATATGATAAAGTTTTTCCAAGCTATACGTATAGACCATTTTTGTAGACATTTTCTGTAAAGTCTCTTATATCTATATGTTTGTATGATGATTGATTTCATGTTCTCTTTTCGCCCTAATCAGTAACTATAAGAAAACAATCCAATAAAAGAAATTATTTTCTTCAACTTCATCATTATTCGTTATTGAACTGTTAAGTCATATATTTTTATGTATTTAACACTGAAAATGCTCATATATAGGACACTAATTCATTCAAATATCATTATCATCATCTCTTACGCCTATTGACGCCAAAGGGCCTTGGTTAGATTTCATCAGTCGACTTTTATCTTGAAGTTGTAAATAAAATCTATAAATTCATATTTTTTCCCTTACTATCAACTATGCAAGCTAATAGTTGACTAACCAACAATATATATATATATATATATATATATATATATATATATAATATATATATATATATATATATATATATATATATATATATATATATATATATATATATATATATAAAGAAGAGGGAAGTCCAATAATATTGTTTTATCTTTATATCCTCGGATCTACCGCAGACAATAGAAAGTGTATGAGCCTTTTCCAATATAAAAAAAAATGGATAGCTTTTCTAATATTGAAGAATTTCT
>NC_090725.1:314898356-314900856 GCF_036898095.1 Palaemon carinicauda | reverse complement strand
CCACATCTACGCACACTCCTGATATGTTTCTTAGATGAGCTGGCAGCACATTAAATGGTCGATGCATTATCGATGCTGGTGCGTAGAGAGAGAGAGAGAGAGAGAGAGAGAGAGAGAGAGAGAGAGAGAGAGAGAGAGAGAGAGAGATAAATAATATACTTTAGTATTAATTACATGGTTAAAACGTAATTATATAAGATGGTCCTTCGGGTTTCTCGCTGGATATTTATTTTTCTTAGAGATGACTATTAATCATAAACATTTGGGACTTTAATAGATGTAAATATCAACCACAATGGAACTTAATATTAAATTATACCTTTGGTAATATACTTCCTAAAGATATAAGAGGTGAAAAGTAATGAAAATACACAAATTAACTTTTAAGAAGTTTGCACTAGGACAACTCGCATCAAATTTCGAATGATAAAGGACTTGCAAAGCAAGTGTTCGCTCAAGAATAATGTCACGTACTTGGATTATTTAATCAATGCTGCTTTTTGTTACAAATGTTCCTTTACTTCAGTGCATAATGGACTTAGGTCCATGATGCTTTTATATTGGTAGATTAAATACCATGAAAGAGTAATTATATGATAAGGGTATTAATACTGAGTTACCTCATTGTTGAATACTTACAGAAATGTTCGTTTTCAAATATAAAACCACAGCGGTTCAGATGTATATTGAAGTTAAATTTTAATTAAGTATCATCAAAACTTTAAATTACAGTTAAAATTTATTGTTTCATATCTGTAATATAACCAATTAAGGGCATATATTAACAAGAACCCCCAATCATCGTTCCTCTGTGAATTTACTTCCTGAATAAGGGATGGTATACAGCATTTCATAAAAGACCTGGACAAAATGATGTAGTTTATTAGATGTTTTCCTCTAGAATTAACTATTCATTATTTTGATTTACTGAGCAATAATTTCAATTTCATACAGGATAACACTCAAGCTACAATTTGACCGTAAAATCAATTGTCAATTAAAGGTATAGGTACAAATAGGAATGATAGTTTAGAAAAACATCAATATATAAATGAGATGAATAATAGTTTGTACGAAGATTCAAAACATCATAGGTCTATCATGCAATTTTATTCATATTTTTATTCCGGAGGGAACTTTTCATAAGATTATCCACGATCTGTCTACTTATGGAAAGGATTCGAAAACATTTCCGAAACCAGCACTATAATGACGCAAATTCCCAAATGGTTTTAAACATAGTCGGTATTTAATACATGAAATGATTTTGTAATGTTGTAGATATTTGCTGTATTATTTACTTTTAGATATGAAGTGGCACATTAAAGGTGTAATTTTCTGTATTTTTTGAAGAAAAATAAACCTTAGTACGAAGATTACAATAACTGCAAGATGGGTATTCGACAAATTGTTGTAAATTGTCATGTAATTAGAGTTGTGTAATGCATGAAATGAGTTTGTAACCTAATAAACATTCAGTGTATTATCTGCAACTAGATATGAAGTGGTACATTGTAGTATTTAAAAAGAAAAAATAGATAAAAAAACTTAGTACGAACATTGCAAAATGTTGGGTAATTATGTCACACTCTTTTAACGGAACATATTTCTGGAATTATTCAATAACAAAATGATCATTTACCGAGGTATTAACATACTGTATATCCATTACCATCCAGGCCCCCCCCCCCCAAACTAGCGATATATCCTTTTAAAAAGAATTTTGGAAGTTTCTAATTATTAGAAACAATGTGTACCAGTTAACACATACCTTAAGAAATAGATATCTGTTTAAGGCTTGAGGTGAGGATGGCAGGTTCATTCTTGCCAAGATTCTAGGACATGATGTGTCGTACCATGCTATCGGTATTTTTAGATCTATTTTAGGAGCATGTCTTCTGAAAGCTATCTAATTTTTATTAGAAAATCTGTACATTTATTGTTTTATATCGAATTTACTTTTATTCTTTATCTATAACAAATGATGAGATGATTATGGGAGGTAGATGGAGATGGTTTGGGCATGCTCTTGGCACTCCCCAAGAGAGATTAACTAACTCAACTTTCAACTGGGCTCCACAAGGCACTAGAAGAGTTGGAAGACCTAGGCCTACATGGCTGAGGACTATGAAGCTTGAAGTGGGAGATGATGAATGGAGAAGTATTGATTTATAAGCTCAAGATAGAGACGACTGGCGAAATCTAACTGAGGCCTTTCTCGTCACTAGACGTGGGAGGAGAAGATGATGATGATGAATGTAACTTCTCCACCAACTACCTATAAATCTTTATAAAAAAGATTTTGGGGTTTCTCATTCCTTTTATTATACATTAGATACTAGAGAACAAGATTACGTTCCATTTCCAGAAATAGAGCATACGGTCATTCCATTACCTACCCACATCCTTGAATGCGATTTTTGCAAACGGGAAAAAGAATGGTAACATCAAAAAGCGAGATTCAACGTCGAAATACATTTCTTAAGCCTGAGCCTTTTTT
>NC_090725.1:314893356-314895856 GCF_036898095.1 Palaemon carinicauda | reverse complement strand
ATATGCATATATACTTAGGGACATTTTATCAAAATTGTGACAGTGCCGAGTAAGGGTGTGAACTCAAAGGCAGATTGGAAACGACTGAGTTATTTATTAAGGAACACTCTGCTTTATATACAAAACCTCAAGGCAACAGGACGTGACATGTTCGAGAGACAGACAATGATACAGAGCAAAACCGAAGACATGATCATTCAGGTTCTTTTTAGTGAGAGGGAGGAGCGAAGATACAAGCATAATATATACAAAAGGAATTATGTACAATTGTGTGAAACACGGTTGGTACATGGCTCCCCCCCTAAAAATGACATACTGTACATGTTAAATAGGGCGCCATGATCTAGAGAGGCGAACTGTAGGCGGGTCATCTGGCAGAAGATAAGCAGGTTTTAGACGATCAATGGAGACCCAGTCTTCTTTGCCCCGAATGTTTAGGAGGAATGCTTTCGGACTGCGTCGGATCACAAGGAAAGGGCCCGTGTAAGGGGGCGTTAGTGGTGGCTTGCTGGTGTCGTTGCGCAGGAAGACGTGCGTTGCAGAGTGCAAGTCCGTTGGTATGTGAGCTTCGCTGGGGGCTTGTAAGTCTGGCGGCATGGAGTAAATTTTCCCACGACGTGATGTATGCGCTGGAGATCGTCGGAGGAGGTTGTAGAAGGAAAAAACTCGGCAGGGACGACCAACGGGTAGCCATACACCCTTTCGGCTGCCGAGACGTTGAGGGCGTCTTTAGGAGTGGTCCTTAGTCCAAGGAGGACCCAGGGAAGCTGAGTAAACCAGTTGCAATCCTTGCAGCGGGACATCAAAGCTGCTTTGAGGGTGCGATGAAAACGTTCAACAATTCCATTGGCAGCGGGGTTGTAGGCCATTGTCTGATGTAGGGTGATGCCCAGGAGATTCTCTAATGAGGTCCACAATTGAGAGGTGAAAGTGGTTCCCCTGTCAGAAGTAATATGCTCAGGGATACCGAATCTTGAAATCCATCCAGAGAGTAAGGCAGATGTACATGAGGCAGACGTTGCAGTTTCCATGGGAATAACTTCAGGCCAACAAGTGGAGCGGTCGATGGCGGTAAACAGGTAACGATGTCCTTGTGATGTGGGTAGGGGGCCTACAACATCGACGTGAATGTGTGCGAAACGACGATGAGGTTGAGGAAAGGTGCCCACATCTGAATACGTGTGTTGATGTACTTTGGAAGTTTGGCAAGAAGTACAGGCGCGGACCCAATCTTTAGCATCCTTAGAAATGCCCTGCCAAATGAACTTTGCCTTCAGCAGCTGTGCAGTAGAACGGCACGAGGGATGTGAAAGGCCGTGGATGAAATCAAACACCTGTCGGCGCATGGGATCAGGAATCCAAGGTCACGGTCTACCAGTACTGACGTCACAGAGGAGGGTGGTGTTGGAGTCTTCGAGGGAAAAATCCTCCCAACGGCGGGACGTGCCGGATGTCCTACAAGCTTGATACTCTGGATCCTGTCGTTGGGCCTCAGCCAGGGTGTTGTAATCCAATCTCAGTTGAACGGCAGCCAAGGTGTTTCTTGACAGGGCATCGGCAACGGGATTCATTTTCCCGGGGACGTATTGGAGGGTGCAATTGTATTCAGCCACGGCGGAGAGATGTCGGCGTTGACGGGCGGACCAGGCATCAGACTGTCGAGTGAAGGCATGCACCAGAGGCATGTGGTCTGTGCGAATGACGAAGGGCGTACCTTCTAAGAAATGGCGAAAGTGACGGACAGCCAAGTGCACCGCCAGCAATTCTCAATCGAAGGTAGAATAACCCGATTCTGCCTTGGACAGTTTTCTGCTGAAGAAGGCCAATGGGCGGGGGCGAGCCTTTGACCACCTGCTCGAGTATTGCACCAATAGCGACATCGCTGGCATCGGTGGAGAGAAGGAGAGGGGCGTGTGGGATAGGAAAAGTGAGAGCCGCAGCAGTTGATAGGGCCTTCTTTGCATTGCAGACGGCTGCTTCTTGAAGGGGACCCCACTTCAAGTCCTTTGGCTTGCCCTTGAGGGAGGTGTAGAGGGGAGCAAGAGTGGCAGCAATGGCTGGCAGAAAACGGTGATAATAGTTGATCATGCCCAAGAATTCCTGCAGAGCTTTGACGGTCGAGGGCGTGGGGAAATTCTGAACGGGTGCTACCTTCTCAGGAAGGGGATGGACTCCTTCAGGAGTGATACGGTGCCCTAAGAACGACACTTCATTGGCGCCAAAGGTACACTTGTCGTACCGGACTACAAGGCCGTTTTGTTGCAGGCAGTCGAGCACAATGCGCAGGTGACGGAGGTGTTCCTCTTGTGAGAAGGAGAACACAAGTATGTCGTCCACATAAGATACTCAGAAAGGGAGGTCCCCTAAGATGCCATCCATGAGACGTTGAAACGTTGCCCCAGCATTACGAAGGCCAAAACAAGAGTAATTGAAGGTGTATGTGCCAAACGGAGTGGTGATGGCAGTCTTGGGTATATCTTCTGGGTTCATAGGCACCTTA
>NC_090725.1:314866085-314887856 GCF_036898095.1 Palaemon carinicauda | reverse complement strand
AAGAGGGAAACCTGAGTACATCATTTAGTTTAATTCTCTGGGAATATTTATGGTAGTCATATACCCAAAGGAAGCTACTGAAGGAACCTTCCATAAGGACGACATGGCCATCTCACCCAAAAATAGATTTTTCGCTTCGCTCAAAATCCGTTTTTTATCCGAGATTTGTTTCACCCGACATAAATCTCCCTCTTTTAGTTTGCTCTAACATTTTCTGCTTTTTTCCTAGTCACTGTTTTCCCTTTGGTAGTTTAGTACGGAAAACTATTCTCATGCTTTATTCTAAATAATAACAAACGTAATTATTCTAATCACTTTCATATTAACATAAAACTTTTATTTAGATGAGTTAAAAAATTGTTTATCAGTTTAAATATCCATTTTTAACAAATACTTTTTACTTTATTCAAAATGATAATGAAGGTAATTATACTAATTACTTACATATTAACATAAAACTTGTATCTCTATGAGTTGAATAACTGTTCATAGATTTAAATATAATTTTTTTTTTGCTTATACAGTACAGGTCCTTTGATAAAAGCAGTAAATTAGATTTGGTTAGTTCACTTTCAGAAAGAAAGATATTTTCTACCTCTTTATTGTGAATATTGTCAAATCTTTCATAGAATCGAATTCCCCTATTACTTTCTAGTTACTAGAACACCTAACACCAGTTTATTCTCTCTCTCTCTCTCTCTCTCTCTCTCTCTCTCTCTCTCTCTCTCTCTCTCTCGTCCGAGTACAAAAACAATTTAACCCTGTTTATCAGGTAAAATTACAAAGCGTCTCTAAAAATTGTGGAAAAACGTTCTTTGTTGCACGAAAGGGAAACAGGTAAGAAAAAAGTGAATGAGCAGGCAATAGAAAACGAAAAAGCAAAATACGAAAATAAAGGTAAATCCAACTGTAGGAAAATTTGCAAAGATTTTTGGGTCACCCAACTAATAAAGAACGAAAAAAAAATAATTGCACAAAATACGACCTTGTGTCCAGACGAGGAATAAATTTCAATAAAAATGATATTTTCTAAACCTCTTTGCTAGAGGAAATTGATGTTATATATAAAAACATATGTTAAAAAGATCAAATTATACAGCGTTGATTTCATAATCTATTATGGTAATAAACGAGCCGAATAAGAAAAGATTCGCAAAAAGCAAATTCATGGGAAAAATCATGTGATGTTAGCTTATAATTTATTATTCATATTCATATTTTTTCCTACGTCTCTTCTCCGTGAAACCTTTGCTATTTTTATTTTATTACCAAGGAGAATTTCAATAAATTATTTATATTCCTAATTTTTTCCTACTTCTCTTTTCCGCGAACTCTTCAAAATCCTACTCAAGGTCATTTAAATATACTCGAGTATGTTTAAGGGACCTTGATCCTACTTTTACGACAGGAGAGAATTTATCTTTTCCACGTGTATATCACCTCAGCATCAACAAACATATTGAGCACAATAGTACAAAGAAATTAAACTAAATTTTAAAAACTACGTAGACACATATCTTGCTAACAATTATAAGAAAGTACCATGTCCAACATCAAGATTAAAGAAAGTACCATGTCCATCATAGATAATAATAAGGAATATTTTACCGAATTATATACTTTCACTAAAATAAGCAAATCGAAAATAATTTGTTTTACAATTCCCTTAACCCGTATCCTACTGTCAGTATACAAAAGATATATTATAAACGAATAAGAGAATAGTAAACTAAATTGGATTTTCACTTAACCAGTGTTATTTCTTAAAGTAATAATTTCGGAATGACTTTTTCTTTCAAAAATAAATGTCTAGGTCTCTAACTTTTGACTTGCCATTGTAGGATAACAATTTATCTTTATTTAGCTTCCTTACTGATTACCAAACACACACAATCATGCACACACACTCTCTCTCTCTCTCTCTCTCTCTCTCTCTCTCTCTCTCTCACTTGACATTGCCAAAAAAAGCTATTTCTAGCTTTCTAATTTGTCACTACAGAAACACACTATTAATTTCAAACCTGTTTTCGCAAATAAAACTCTCTCTCTCTCTCTCTCTCTCTCTCTCTCTCTCTCTCTCTCTCTCTCTCTCTTTCAATTTTATTACTGAAGAAACTGCCTTTGTCTCGATTTCTAATGTGTAATTCTAGAAAACCAATGAGATTCCCTCTCTGTCTTTCTAACTCAACATTCAAGAAAAATAATATCTCTCCAATTTCTTGACGATAAATCATATCACTTTCTTACTTTTAACCTTATTGTTCCGGAAAAATCTCTCTCTCTCTAACTTTCAAATTAACCATTGCAAAGGTATATGTGTAAGAACGATTGCACAAAGTCATACCTTCAATACATATGACCTATAACAGCAAAAAAAAGTTATCATTCATAAACTAAACTCAGGAAAGAAGCCCCAACCTAGATTATTATTATTATTATTATTATTATTATTATTATTATTATTATTATTATTATTATTATTATTATTATTATTATTATTATTATTATTATTATTATTATCCAAGCTGCAACTCTAGTTGAAAAAGCAAGATGCTATAAACCCAGGGGCTCCAATAGTGAAAAATAGCCCAGTGAGGAAAGGAATAAAGGAAATAAATAAATGAAGAGAAAATATTAACAATAAATTATTCTAAAAAAGTAACAGCGTCAAGACAGATATGTCAAATATAATCTATTAACAACGTCAAAAACAAATACGTCATATATAAACTATAAAAAGACTCATGTCCACCTGGTCAACAATAAAAGCATTTGCTCCAACTTTGAACTTTTGGAGTTCTACTGATTCAACTACCCGATTAGGAAGATCATTCCAAGAGTTGGTAACAGCTGGAATAAAACTTCTAGAGTACTGCGTAGTATTAAGCCTCATGATGGAGAAGGCCTGGCTATTAAAATTAACTGCCTGCCTAGTATTACGAACAAGATAGAATTGTCTAGGGAGATCTGAAGGTAAAGGAGGGTTAGAGTTATGAAAAATCTTATACAACATGCTTAATGAACTAATTGAACAACGGTGCCAAAGATTAATATCTACAGTAGATCAGGAATAAGAAATTTGATAGACCGTAAGTTTCTGTCCAACAAATTAAGATGAGAATCAGCATCTGAAGACCAGACAGGAAACAATACTCAAAACAAGGTAGAATGAAAGAATTAAAACACTTCTTCAGAATAGATTGATCACCGAAAATCTTAAAAGACTTTCTCAATAAGCCTTTTTTTTTTTTTGCAATTGAAGAAGACACAGACCTTATATGCTTCTAAAAAGTAAATTTGCTGTCGAGAATCACACCTAAAATTTTGAAAGAGTCATACAAATTTAAAGAAACATTATCAATACTGAGATCCGGATGTTGAGGAGCCACTTTCCTTGACCTACTTACAATCATACTTTGAGTTTTGTTAGGATTCAACTTCATACCCCATAACTTGCACCATGCACTAATTTTAGCTAAATCTCTATTGGGGGATTCACCAACCCCAGATGTACATTTAGGGGATGGAATTGATGCAGAGAGTAGCATCATCTGCATATGCAACAAGCTTGTTTTCTAGGTCAAACCACATGCCATGTGTATATAGTACGAAAAGTAATGGCCAAGAACACTACCCTGTGGAACACTGGATATCACATTCCTATACTCACTATGGTGCCCGTCAAGAATAACTCTTTGAGATCTATTACTTAAAAAATCAGTAATAATGCTAAGAAACGACCCACCCACTCCCAACTGTTTCAGTTTGAAAACAAGGGCCTCTTGATTAACATGGTCAAAGGCAGCACTAAAATCAAGGCCAATCATACGAACTTCCTGACCACTATCAAGGGATTTCTATACAGCATTGGAGATTGTAAGAAGGGCATCACATGCTCCGAGGCCTTTACGAAAACCAAACTGCAAACTAGGGAGTAGATGATTACCTTCAGCAAACCTATTAAGACATTTTGCCAGAAGACGTTCAAAGACTTTAGATAATATGGGAGTTATGGAAATTGGGCGGTAATCAGTGGGACTTGAGCTACCACAAACACATTTACATAAAAGAGTAACATTACCAATTCTCCTACAGATGCTAAAAGCTCCTCTTCTTGCTAACTTGCGCAAAATAACAGATAACTTAGGAGCTAAGAAATCTGCTGTCTTTATAAAAAACAAAGGAAAAATACCATTTGGGTCTACACCTCCATAAGCATCAAAGTCCATCAACAGAGCTTTAATCTCACGAGATCGAAAAGCTAAACTAATTATTTTAGCCTCAGGAAAACAGGAATGAGGAAGTTCAAGTTTTTCATTACTCTGTTTACTGTCAAAAACATCAGCCAAAAGGGTTGCCTTTTCCTTTGGACAGTGAGTGACCGAGCCATCTGGTTTAGGAAAAGGAGGAACTGTTGCATCTACACCAAAGAGTGCAGATTTAAGGGTAGACCACCATTTATGTTCCTGAGTTGTACCAGAAAGGGTTTCTTTTATGGTTAAATTGTACTCCTTTTCAGTTGAGGCATAAACTCTCTGAGCAAAAGCTCGAAGCTGAGTATAGTTGTTCCAGGTCAAATCTGATCTGTTACCCTTCCAAAGGTGACAGGCCTCCTGCTTCTTCAAATAAGCACGTCTGCAATCATCATTGAACCACGGTTTATCCTTCACTCGGTACCTTAGCAGACGAGAAGGGATACGCCTATCAATTATGTTGACTATATTCTCATTCAAATGGACAACAGAATCTACACTATTATATAATTGTGACCAATTTAAGCACAAAAGATCATGCAAAATCCTATTCCAGTCTGGTTGGGATTTCATATAAATTTTACAAGAATATGATATATCAGGGACAGGCTGCTCAGTCTTCACTAATAATAAAATCAAGGCATGATCAGATGTCCCGACTGGAGAACCAAACTTACTAGTTATAACGCCAGGGGAGTCAGTTATACGGGGTCCAAGCAATTACCAGACCTGTGAGTAGCTTCATTTATGATTTGCTCACAGCCTGATTCAGAGGCAAAGTCTAAAGCTCTTAAGCCATGGCGATCGGTAGGAGAGATAGAACTTAATCACTCCCTATAGTGAGCATTAAAATCACCAACAAAGACAAAAGAAGCCTTTCTATTATCTTCTTGTATCTTAGCCATAATGGTAAGAAGACAATCGAAGATAGAATCATCCATGTCTGGATTCCGGTAGATCGAACACAAATAAAAATTGTTATGCCTGCCACAAACTTTCATTACCTGAATCTCATGACATCCACATTGATAGCAGGACTTATGAGAAGCAGGGTACTCGGTCCTAATATACACCGCCATTCCCCTGGCCCTAGGGATGGCATCACGTTTCAACATTGTTGGCTTCTTAAAACCAGTTATAAGGAGCTCAGATGAGTGCCTCATATTAGAAACCAAAGTTTCTGAGCACAAAAGAATATCATACTGTCTGGATGCAACTGTAAGGTCTTGGATATTTGCATGAAGACCACGAATATTGCAATAAAAAAGACGACATTGACGAAAATCTAGGACGTACTGGTCCCGGATTTTGCTCAATGTCTCCAGACAGCATAAGAATTAATAGAAATAAAAAAGAGACATCATACTTGAAAACTAGATTAACAAGAATTATAACAAAAACAATATGTACAGAATTATAAATAAAGTGATTGATGATACCCATAGACTATAGTAAAAAGTCGGAAAAACTGGTCAACATGGAGGAGCCGATACACCATGCAAGGCTAAATACCCTCCAGGATAGCCACTTCAACTGAAGGGAGGACAGTAAGGATGGTTTTGATAAGAAAAAGAGTCAGAAAAAGGAAAAGACAACTTCTTGATATACCACCAGGCATCCATGGCCCTTCTATTAAGCCTGCCCAACACACCATTTCAAAAAAACAAGAGGAAGAAAAAAAAAAATAATAAGATAGAATAGTGTGCCCAAGTGTACCCTCAAGCAAGAGAACTCTAACCCAAGACAGTGGAAGACCATGGTACAGAGGCTATGGCACTACCCAAGACTAGAGAACAATGGTTTAATTTTGGAGTGTCCTTCTCCTAGAAGAGCTGCAAACCATAGCTAAAGATTCTCTTCTACCCTTACCAAGAGGAAAGTACACTGAACAAATTGCAGTACAGTAATTAACCCCTTGGGTGAAGAAGTGTTAAGTATCTCATTGTTGTCAGGTGTATGAGGAAAGACGAGAATATGTAAAGAATAGGCCAGACTATTCTGTGTAAGTGTAGGCAAAGAAAAATAAGCTGTGACCAGAGAGAGGGATCGAATGCATTACTGTCTGGCCAGTCAAAGGATCCAATACCTCTCTAGTGGTAGTATCTCAACGGGCAGCTGGTACCATGGCCAACCTACTACCTACTTGTTTCAAATCAATAACTTGCACAATTACCTTGGCCTAAGATAGTATCTATGGTTCAGGGCCATATAGCACAGTGCTAGGGCTTAGGGGAACATTCAGCACACAGGAGCAATTGGGGGAAAGGTCTGCAGTTGAAATTGAAGGTAAAGAAGAGATAACAAATCCTTAGAAGGCCCTTACCCTTAGGAATTACAGGTTTAACAAAGGCTACTTTCTTCATTGTCCTCAGCACCTTTTCCACATTCACTGGTTCTCTATCATCCTTCCAGCTATCCATGTCTATTGCCATGGCAACAACGGCATAGAACAATCCAAGTTCCTTTGCAAGAATGACCTCAGGCACAGTAGTCATGTTAATGATGTCTCCTCCCCATTGACGAAACATCCAAACTTTCAGCTTTGCTACTGAATCGTGGTCCCTCGATGGTACCACTGTTCCTTTAGGGTTTACTGAATATCCCAGTTCCTTGCAAGTCTCTAAAAGAATCTTTCGAGTATCTGAACAGAATGGAACATCCATTGGAAGATGAAGAATCTCAGGGGGATGACCATCTTCTCCATAATAAAATGTTTGTTGCCTTTTGGTAGTTCTGTCAATGAACTGATCAATAATCACAAAATCTCCAGGAGCGATGTGTTCCCGCAAAGACCCACAGGCTGTTGAAACAACAATGTGTGTGCATCCTTTCGACTTCAAAGCCCAGATATTTGCTCGGTAGTTAACATCGGTGGGCATTATGCTATGCCGTCTTCCGTGTCTGGCAAGTAATACACAAGGAACTCCATCAATCTTCCCTTCCAATAGCACATCAGACGGATCTCTGAATGGTGTTGTCTCTTTACATTCTTGAACATCTACAAAAAGCTTTGGGTTATTGACTCCAGAGCCCCCAAATGATACCGATCTTTATGTTGACCATTTTGTATCCTTCAAGAGTACCTTCATCCAATTTATGGCAACAATAAATAACCACAAGATTCAAAAAAGACAATTCACAAAAGTTGCAAAGGGCGCCTTGATATCGGTAGATGCTCCTGTTGTTTAGGGTTTACAGATTAGCTGACATAACACCCAACCAGGTAGCGCACCAACTTCTGTTGAACGTCAAGCCTCAAAACAAGCAGCAGGGTTACCTAAAGAAAAGGAAATTAGACATTGACCGTGTCTTACAACGCAGTGACAAAATCCAACTGTTCACCTTAGAAGAACTAAATTCTACCATGAAATATCCCAATCTTGGGATGGCAGCCGCCTAGAGTGCATAATAGCAGAAATTATCTTACATTTCAAAAAGAAAAACAAATGCATGGATCCTGTTGCTATTCATTTTATGTGTAACCACCTATCAAATCCCAAAGATATGAAGAAGATAGAATTGTGGCCTTGCTGAAACCAGAAAAAGACCCACCTTCCTCCATAAACCTATCGACCAATATCCTCACTATGTATCTTGTACTTTTTACACAAACGAATAATCTTAGCCTGTATCTAAGCAACTGTCAAACTATGCGGATTAGTCCATGTCATTGCTTCACTGCTTACCAATCAGTGATTCTTCGTAGAAATGGATGGCAGAAAGAACAGATGGAGGATACAGAACAAGAGACATCCACAAGTGTCATCACTTGAGCCGATGCTCTGTAACATCTATACAAATGACTAGCTGCAGCGCTTGAATATCCGCGGGTACATACATGCAGACGAACTGTGCATTTCCATACAATCTGACTCCTTTACCACCATCGAAGAAAGACTATCAAGCACCCTGACTACCCTCTCCACCTAATACTAAAAATGGCACCTTAATGTCAATCCAAGTAAAACACAGGTGTATGTCTTCCACCTTAAAAATCACGAGGTAAACAGAATGCTAAAGATCAAATGGAGTGACAAACTAAAGGAAAAATCACCTTTACCCTGTCTATTTTAGGGCCACCCATGACAGAATGCTCTCCTTTAAAGAGCAAACACAGTGGTAGCTAGGAGCAACCTTATCAGCAAACTCGTTATTACTAGCCGAGGAACAGACACTCAGACTCTGAGACAAACAGTCCTGGCCCTTTCTTACTCTACCTTGGAGTACTGTGCACCACTGTAGGCTAAACAAACCTTAACAGATTATTAATGGCATACTAACATCAACACCTCTATCATCTTTATAAAAATTAACCGGTATCAACCAACCCATATCCGACGGGAAATGCTAGCAAAAACTGAAAAGAATAGATAAATTAATGACACTAGGTAGCCTCTTCACAATCATCAGGAAGCAAGTGGAAGACTAATATCCTGCAAAAGCTCTGCAACATTGGATGAACTAGAACCAATCCAGGAAGCAGCTCACATGCTACAGAAGTGGCAGGAAAGTGACTGATGGCCATCCAATTACGTGCTGTCCATCTCAATCGAAGGCCTGCCTAGCAAAACATCCCTCGCAAGGTAGGACTGGGTAACCCTAAACATAGCAAGGGTATAAGTAGGCAAAACTAGAAATAACTGCCACAAATGGGGACTAGCCACCAACGGCCGTGTGGGGCAACACTACAAACAATGAAACACATCCTATGAGGATGACCAATGAGCCCTCATTGCTCAGATCACCACCTCAGAGGGGGAAACAACAAAGCCCTCCTGTGAGTTCGACGTAGGCAGGATAAGGTATGACGAGGCCTCACTTGAAGACCCAGTACTAATAAATCAAATCTGACTTTTAAAAGTTACTTTATAAGGAAGTTCAAGAGGAAAATTTCTAATGATTTGGAATTTAGAATTTGGGTTACTGAACCTAGTGCTTGGGTCTTTGAGATTATTCAACACCTTCGTGCAACATGCTCTACGAACTACATCTAAGGAGTAGGAAAAAAAAACGAAGCGCGAACGAAAGTAAAACTGAAAAATATACAATAAGGTCAGTTAATGGCCAAAGGAACATTGCAGAGACCCTTGGGTTTCGCCTAAAATGCACAGCAAGAGGGGGACTAATAGCACTACCCCTTCACGGGAAAAATTATTAATGAGTTCTCGAGATCAATCTCATTTAATTTGCCACTGACGCATTGTCTTGCTCATTGATCTTTTTAATATGAGAAAACAGTATATATTTATTGAATTTAAATAAGATACAGAAGTAATGGAATGTCACACGGCCTATCTAAAGGGATTTAAAATGTTCGACCTTTCATTTGCAAACGACACTGCTCAAATATTCTTTATCTTTTTGTCATAAAACTACTGTATAATAAAATAAGTTATACTAATCCTCCCTTTTTTAGACGTATTCCTTTTCTTTAAAGGTATTTATGATTATTTTCCATACAACGAATTGAGAGACAGTGAGAGAGAGAGAGAGAGAGAGAGAGAGAGAGAGAGAGAGAGAGAGAGAGAGAGAGAATAGGGTACATTCCTCGATATGACACGAAATATTTCCATTCTTACTGCATATATCTAGGATTTTATATATAAAACTTTTTTTTTATCTTTTACGATCCATTTTTTCCTTTATTTCCAGACGCAAAAAGCCTGCAAAGCATAGTTCACACTATTTCTATTTCACTTTTAATCGAGTTTTATTTCACTTGATGTCCATTTCCCTCTTCTAATTCACATTTATTTTTTCCTCAATGCCTTTACTTTTACAATTTCATGGCAATTTCGTGACGCTTTAATCCCCATGGCAATTGAATGTTGGAAATGATTCTCCAGTTTTATTTTAGATGATAAAATTAACTATATTGCTCACATTCTCTCACTCTTCTTCACCATGAAATCTCACCGTTAAATATTAGTTAAAAGATTCAAATAAATTTTTTGAATGGTAAGCAGCTCTTCTAGGAGAAGGGCACTCTGTAATCAAACCTTTGTTCTCTAGTCTTGGGTAGTGCCATAGCCTCTGTACCATGGTCTTCCACTGTCTTGGGTTAGAGTTCTCTTGCTTGAGGGTACACTCGAGCACACTATTCTATCTTATTTTTCTTCCTCTTGTTTTGTTAAAGTTTTTATAGTTTATATAGGAGATATTTATCTCAATGCTGTTACTCTTCTTAAAATATTCTATTTTCCTTTTTCTCATTCCTCAAAGGGCTATTTTCCCTGTTGGAGCCTCTGGGCTTATAGCATCCTACTTTTCCAAGTAGGGTTGTAGCTTAGCTAGTAATGACAATAATAATACATGAAATATGAAAGTAGCATGTTAAAGAGTAAATTAGAATTTGCTAGAAAAAAAGAATTCTAAAACGATAAAGCTTCACCTTTGAGTTGATTTTCATTATATCTTTCTTTTTACTGGATCTCTCTCTCTCTCTCTCTCTCTCTCTCTCTCTCTCTCTCTCTCTCTCTCTGACTGGAAATATTTCCTGACCCATCCAGGAATATACCTTATTCTCTCTCTCTCTCTCTCTCTCTCTCTCTCTCTCTCTCTCTCTCTCTCTCTCTCTCTCTCTCTCTGACCCATCCAGGAATATACCTTATTCTCTCTCTCTCTCTCTCTCTCTCTCTCTCTCTCTCTCTCTCTCTCTCTCTCTCTCTCTCTCTCTCTCTCTCTGACTGGAAATATTTCCTGACCCATCCAGGCATATACCTTATTCTCTCTCTCTCTCTCTCTCTCTCTCTCTCTCTCTCTCTCTCTCTCTCTCTCTCTCTCTCTCTCTCTATGACTGGAAATATTTCCTAACCCATCCAGGAATATACCTTATTCTCTCTCTCTCTCTCTCTCTCTCTCTCTCTCTCTCTCTCTCTCTCTCTCTCTCTCTCTCTCTCTCTCTCTCTCTCTCGTTCGAGAACAGAAAAAGCTGAACATGGTTTCCTGGGCTCCTCTAAATATTTTGGTAAATTGTTCTAGAGATAGACAGGTAGGATAAAGAAGTTTAAAAGGAAACAAATGGCGAGTAAAATAGGAAATAGAAGTAAAACCAAAAGGGTTTAGCTTTGCAAAGATTTTTGGTTCACCAGCTAAAAAGAAAAGAAAAAAGTAAACGACGCTATATGTTCACCTGTTAATTCAATTTCAAAACAACTAATTTATATTTGTTTTCTCGAGAAAATGGGTTGAATATAAAACATGAACATATAACCTTAACCAAAGTGAATTGATAGTTCTGCATTAAAATAATAATAACATCAATGATGATGATGATGATAATAACAATACTACTACTACTACTACTACTACTACTACTACTACTACTACTACTAATAATAATAATAATAATAATAATAATAATAATAATAATAATTGTAATAATTATAATAATAATAGTAATAATGATAATGATAATTATAATAATAATAATAATAATAATTGTAATAATAATAATAATAATAATAATAATAATAATAATAGGATTCGTTGAAACTTAGGTCTGCCTCAGTTGCATTTATCTTGCAACTGAGCTTCTCAATCGCTCTGATATTTTTCCTCTTATCACTACTGCAATTCACCAGTAACTGTATTATGTTGGTCACCGGTAGGTGGTATAGCAAAATGTATAGACAAATTATAAGATTGTACAGTTAATTTACTAAATGTGATGGTCCCTTTCTCTTCAGGAGGTTTTCCTGACAGTACCGCTATCAACAAACACGATCTGGGCGTGGCAAACGGCCTATCAAATACAAAGTCTAAACGAGTTCGGCTACTACACATTGCGAAAGGGTGCCAATGTCTCATCTCCTGTTCAGGCAAGAAGTGGTTATCCGAAAGCAGGGCAGGCTCTATTTATATGGTTCGGTGATGTAATCACAACATTGTCAATGGTAATGTTGCTGACAGTAAGGTCAATATGAATGAGTCTCTTACCACTGGAGAGAGAATGAGTGCAGAGTACTTGATCAAACTTCCAAAAGGATATCATGACCCACTTATGATAAATGTTGTCACCATGGAGTCATTGGAAAAGAGAGTGAAATATGGGATACAAATGATTATGACATGGAAAAAGTGTATGCTCGTCTACTTGTCGTCTCACAGAACAGAGATTTATTTTAGTGAGCTTTCAAAGAATGAGCTTTTTTTTTTACTACACAGCTTACCTGTTTTCACTGAAGTCCCACCAGTCAACATATCTATGTTGACTGATGGGACTGAAGTCACATATCACACTCTGTGGCACAAAATGGGACAGTGTTCAACACTGCCTAGAGATTTGCTGATATGTTTGCCAGATTTAAAACTGTTATTATATTTGACTATTCCAAACAGAACACAGTAAAGTCTTATCAACGTCAAAGGAGAGCAACAGACTTCGTCCCCCCATGTCTATGAACTTAAAACATGAAATTGTTCTCCCTGCTAGAGAGGCCATCGTGAAGAGTAACTTAAACAAGAAATCAATTACCAATTTCACATCTGACATGGAACATAGCCATCAGTCACTCAGTCTGATAAGTAAAGGATATCCTTTTACTCATGAGGAAGCAGATGTGACTATTATTAGCTACCTTTTCAAGCTACATAAAAGTAAAGGCCATATCCAGGCTCTAGCTGATTATAAAGCCATTTTTGTTGTTACTATATTTCTGCTGGATCCACAAACCATCTGACCATGTGACAATAAAAAAAGTATAATGGAATGATCATTGAGACTATGGCAACATCTGAGATGCTGGATCAGAAGTAGACTTGCCAATAACCCCTGCACTTCTGTACGTTTCATTCCCCTTTGGCAAAGGAAAAGTCACTGCAATCAACTTGGTTCTCAACTCCTAAGTAACCCTCAAATAATTTGCATATTTCTTAGCTCCACATGAAGTGTGGATTAAAGAATGTCTGTTTCATATTAGCAATTGCACCACCCTCAGTTCTGTATACTGTTTCTCGTGGCTATAAATCATCACACTCATGTTTAAGCCTAAGATGCCGCTACCATGTAAAAATTCTGTACGTCCTGTACTTCATACGGTAAGTGTGGTGCAGATAACTGCTGTGCAAATAAACACACAAAATCAATGAAGCCATTCACTGCAGTCAGTTTGAGGACCTCAATGATACAGATGATGAATATTATGATAATCATGAAGATAGTTATAATTATGAAATAGAAATTATATGAATGATACAGCACATGCATAGCTTTTATCTAAGTTTATAATATAATTACCTACATATACTGGGTGTTTGAAATTTTCTGATTAGGCTATTGGATGAACAATAGCCTCTGAGGGCCTTTTTAGCTGAATGAAAATATTTCCAAAAAGGATGTCAAGGTGAACTATAAGAATATAGGTTCTGGAGAATAATTTTATGGAAAAAATTAATCATATACTATGTCACAACAATTTATGAAAATTGAGTTTGTCTCCTTGACTATGAGGCTGGAAATTAATATGATCACTTTCGTTGAGTTAGAAAATAAGGTTGATATGAGTTGGGGGGAAAGTTCAAAATTGTAGCAGTTAATGTTATAAACACGTACGAGTTGGATAAGAAGGAAATAAAAAGAGCATATAATGAGAAATTGGAGCATCTGTGGGCAAAGGTGAAAGTAATAAATGGATTTCAAAAATTCCAGAGAGGGGTATACGATCGATTTCATATAGTAAGTGATGGTATAAAGGGGTTAATGATTTAGTGAAGGAAAAGAGATTATTTGATGTGCAGTTGCATGGCAGACAAGAAGGGGTAGTCAAGGGAAACTCGAAGATGACCATAAAATTAGCTGAGTTAAAAAGGTGAATAATATTAGTAGCAATAATGAATAATGTTAATAAAAATAATAAGTTCCTATAAAGGGAAGTTAGTGTAAGTATTAAGTAGTGCTACAAAGTTGACTGATCTCATTTCTGTTCTAATTACTATGACCATTTTTGTAAAAGATAATAGAAAGGACAGTCCCTTCTTAATCAAGTTATCTATCCCTCTAATAATCAATTTCAATGCATTATTCCTTTTCATCACATTGTTTCATGCGGCATCGTACATACCCTTCACTTCTTGCTTTTATCTTAGCTTATCCCACTATCTTCAAAACGACAGGGTTGTTGTTGCCTGATTGGTAACGGCTCTGTCTGGTGTTTGTCAGACAGGGGTTCGAGTTCCGCTCAGACTCGTTAGTGCCATTAGTGTCTGCAACCTTACCATCCTTGTGAGCTAAGGATGGGGGGTTTGGAGGGAGCCTATAGATCTATCTGCCGAGTCATCAACAGCCACTGACTGGCCCTCCCTGGTCCTAGCTTGGGTGGAGAGGAGGCTTGGGCGCTGATCGTATAATATATGGTCAGTCTCTAGGGCATTGTCCTGATTGCTAGGGCAATATCACTATCCCTTACCTCTGCCATTCATGAGCGACCTTTAAGCCTTTAAACCAATAGAGGTGGCTTTCATTTTCAATGACATAAAAGCAAAGACTTAAATTCTTTTATTCCTGATCTTTATTTACCTATTTTCAGTGGAAGCTTCTGATAACATATTTGCTGCAAAGGAAGTTTAAAAAAAAAAAAAAAAACAGAAATCCACTAGATTTTATCTAATACTTCTGCTCACTTTCAAAGCAAAGGGAAATAAAAAAAAATTCAATGAAAATTCCATTTCCATTTTGACAGACACTTTGGTGAGAAAGGTTTCACAGATCATTTGCTCTTTAAGATTCAAAACTCTTCTATATTTCAAAATTGAGAATCTAAAAAGCTTGTCAGGGATCAATTTGGAATATTAACGAAAGGTCAACTTTGACGAGATGATGAAAATTTTCAAGTATATTGCAGACTTCCAGAGAGAGAGAGAGAGAGAGAGAGAGAGAGAGAGAGAGAGAGAGAGAGAGAGAGAGAGAGAGAGAGAGAGAGAGAATTTTATACGGAATAGGAAGTATGAAACTTTTAACATTGAAAGTCTGCATACTATAAGAAAGATCTGTAAAATATTTCCAGTAGTTATAAAAACATAATAACATTAATAACGTTGTAGAAAAAAGATTAGTGAATAACATATTTTAATTCTAATAATAAATTCTCGTCTCATTGATGATTCTGTATAACTAATAACCATGATATTTTTCTCGGACCTTTCGAAATGATAGCTTCCACTTAATCGGGATAAAAGTGGCAGCCTATTGGAAACGTTCCAACCTGGTGATCGACGGTCTGGAATTCGAGTTTCTTTCAAAATCATTGGTTTCTTTAGTGTCTATAACCCCGAATGGGGGATTCGGGGAGCTTATAGGTCTACCTGATGAGTCACCAGTAGCCATTGGTCCTAGCTTGGATGGAAATGAAGTTTTGGCAATGATCATATATATGGTCAGTCTCTGGAAGCTTGCTAGGACAATTTTCCTGTCACTTGACACTGCCATCCACAAGTGACCTTTAAACCTTTTAAACCTTTAAAACTGACCTCCTTGACTGGGTTATTTTCAATATTCTTCTTCAAAGAAACAGTTCGACTTAAAAGACTTCATTCAAACAATAGTGGGAAGCTGCATACACTCTAGGGTGTAAATAGCAAAGTCTCTTAAAAACAAGTGAAGATTCCAGTAAGCAACCCAACAGATGACTCTGTGATGATCAATATTCTACCTCAACGCGCAATGAAAACTTCTGATGACTATTCCCAAGAAATCACACTAAGGGCCCAGTTCTGTCAAGCTAAATTCAAAATAATAGATTTTGTATCTGTTGTATTAAGGGATTATTGTCTGAAATCAGAAACCAGTTTGAAATGGGGGAAGAGAACCAGATTGAGAGTCACATTACCATGCTGGACTCAAAGGATTTGGACAATCTTCAGGAGATATGACAGAGAATAAACTGAACTTTTCAATTTTCTTTAGTAAAAACTGTTTAAAGCTCAGGTAACGAACACTGTACTGTTCTCATTACAAGAGAATAAGCCATCAGTAGCGCAGAAGTAAACCTACAAGCAATATTTGCCTGATATGAATTGTATAACACATGCTTAAAAACACACAAATCGATCTTAGTGTAATCATTTCGACAAACAGCATAAATTTTTAAAACAACATTAATTTTTGATGGGTCCTCATATGGCCACCTTAGATTTTTTAATTACTGATTGGATAATTTTGGCAAGGTCCTCTAGGGAAAGATACTCTCAAGATTCATGATTGTATCACAATATACCTGATTTACTGTAATCTTCTTTGATAAAACGATTTCGTTACAGTGTTTTTCATGACGCAATATCCTAACACTTTTGCAAGAACTTTGTTTATTTTCTCAAGAGGTAAAACTTTGAGAGGAATAGAGAAAATAAAAAAATCATACACTTCCTTAACCCAAAATTAACTTTGGGTATAAAAAAAAACTTTTATCTTGAAAACATAAGCCTTTTCCACAATGAAATATTCAAGGGGTATTATCAGGTCCCAATGAACCCAGAAGACATCCCCAAGACCATCATCACCACTCCTTTCAGTACATATGCCTTTAACCCTGGAACGGTACGGTGGGTCGTCCGCGACCCCGAGCGTAAAAAAAAAAAGAGGTTTTTCTCACGTGACTCACCCCCGTGACTGAATTTGTGGGTGATCGACCTGCAGTAGGTGTCTCGCCTACACGCTCTAGTAGTGTCCAGATGTGCATTGCTGTAGCTGTACTCCTTCCCCGATTTCTGAGACGCGTCGGGGTCGAGCGCGACTGAGTTTACCCTTCTAAGGTAATTTGCATAATTATCAAAGTTATTACGTATTATGAAATTGTCGTAGAATGGTGCAACTTGTATAGGTTATCAGTTGTGGAAAGTCTTGGTGGATTGTTTGGCTACCATGTGCATGATTTTTTTTTTAGTTAAAATGTCATTCATCACCACGAGGACCATTTTACCGCGAGTGCCCCTTTTAATTTTTTTTTATTTTTTTGCCAAGTCATTTTTCCGTAAGATATTGCCAAATAGTGTCGTAAAACTTTTGCTTTTTTAGTGTTGGAAAGTGTGTCTAGATGATCTGGCTACCCATGCGTGACTTTGTTTTTGTCAGATACGACGTAGTTATTGGTATATTGGGTATTTAACTGCGGTTGCCAATTTCTGTTTTTTTTTCAATATTTGTAAAAATTTACTACGTAGTAAGGAATTGCCGTATATTATTGATTTTTTTTCATGTTTATGTGTTAGAAAGTGTGCCTTGATGGTTGGGCTAACACGTGCATGTCTTTTTTTATCTGAGATGCCGTATATTAGAATGTTGGGCATTTTACCGCGAGTGCCCCTTTTTCATTTTTTTTCATTTTTTTACCAAGTCATTTTTCCGTAAGATATTGCCAAATAGTGTCGTAAAACTTTTGCTTTTTTAGTGTTGGAAAGTGTGTCTAGATGATCTGGCTACCCATGCGTGACTTTGTTTTTGTCAGATACGACGTAGTTATTGGTATATTGGGTATTTAACTGCGGTTGCCAATTTCTGTTTTTTTTCAATATTTGTAAAAATTAACTACGTAGTAAGGAATTGCCGTATATTATTGATTTTTTTTTTTCATGTTTATGTGTTAGAAAGTGTGCCTTGATGGTTGGGCTAACACGTGCATGTCTTTTTTTTTATCTGAGATGCCGTATATTAGAATGTTGGGCATTTTTCCGCGAGTGCCCCTTTTTATTTGTTTTGCATTTTTTTGCTTAGTCATGTTACCGTAAGGAATTGGCAAGTAGTGTCGCAAAACTTATATTTTTATAGTGTTGGAAAGTGTTTCTAGATGATCTGGCTACCCATGCCTATTTTTTTTAGCCAAATATAGCGTATATGTAGGTATGTGTTCGATTTTCCTGTGATTGCCTTTTTTTCGTTTTTTCCCATTTCTTTCAAAATTACTACGTACTAGGGAACTATCACAGAGTAATGATTCATTTAGATGTTTATTTGTCGGAAAATGTGCCTTGATGGTTTGCCTAGCACGTGGCTGAAATTTTTTTTTCTGAAATGCGTATAATAAAATGTTGGCCATTTTTCCGCGAGTGCCCCTTTTTATTTGTTTTGCATTTTTTTACTTAGTCATGTTACCGTAAGGAATTGGCAAGAAGTGTCGCAAAACTTATATTTTTATAGTGTTGGAAAGTGTTTCTAGATGATCTGGCTACCCATGCCTATCTTTTTTATTAGCCAGATATGGCGTATATATAGGTATGTGTTCGATTTTCCTGTGATTGCCATTTTTTTCGTTTTTTCCCATTTCTTTCAAAATTACTACGTACTAAGGAACTATCACAGAGTAATGATTCATTTATATGTTTATTTGTCGGAAAATGTGCCTTGATGGTTTGCCCAGCACGTGGCTGAAATTTTTTTTTTCTGAAATGCCGTATATTAGAATGGCCATTTTTCCGCAAGTGCCCCTTTTTATTTGTTTTGCATTTTTTTGCTTAGTCATGTTACCGTAAGAAATTGGCAAGTAGTGTCGCAAAACTTATAATTTTATAGTGTTGGAAAGTGTTTCTAGATGATCTGGCTACCCATGCCTATCTTTTTTTTTAAACAGATATGGCGTATATATAGGTATGTGTTCGATTTTCCTGTGATTGCCATTTTTTCGTTTTTTCCCATTTCTTTCAAAATTTCTACGTACTAAGGAACTATCACAGAGTAATGATTCATTTAGATGTTTATTTGTCGGAAAATGTGCCTTGATAGTTTGCCTAGCACGTGGCTGAATTTTTTTTTTTCTGAAATGCCGTATACTAGAATGTTAGCCATTTTTCCGCGAGTGCCCCTTTTTATTTGTTTTGCATTTTTTTGCTTAGTCATGTTACCGTAAGGAATTGGCAAGTAGTGTCGCAGAACTTATATTTTTATAGTGTTGGAAAGTGTTTCTAGATGATCTGGCTACCCATGCCTATCTTTTTTTTAGCCAGATATGGCGTATATATAGGTATGTGTTCGATTTTCCGGTGATTGCTATTTTTTCGTTTTTTCCCATTTCTTTCAAAATTACTACGTACTAAGGAACTATCACAGAGTAATGATTCATTTAGATGTTTATTTGTCGGAAAATGTGCCTTGATGGTTTGCCTAGTACGTGGCTGAAATTTTTTTTTTTCTGAAATGCCGTATATTAGAATGTTGGCCATTTTTCCGCGAGTGCCCCTTTATATTTGTTTTGCATTTTTTTGCTTAGTCATGTTACCGTAAGGAATTGGCAAGTAGTGTCGCAAAACTTGTATTTTTATAGTGTTGGAAAGTGTTTCTAGATGATCTGGCTACCCATGCCTATCCTTATTTTTAGCCAGATATGGCGTATATATAGGTATGTGTTCGATTTTCCTGCGATTGCCACTTTTTTGTTTTTTCCCATTTCTTTCAAAATTACTACGTACTAAGGAACTATCACAGAGTAATGATTCCTCTAGATGTTTATTTGTCGGAAAATTTTGTTTACTTCTTTTTTGATTGAATATCATCAAATTTGTTTAGCTAAAATATTATATTGTTTTACATTTTTTTTTTCCGATTTTATTTCCCTTCAAAAAATTTTTTTTGGGTCAGAATTTTAATTTTATAGTCGTAAAATAATCGACAATTATCCAGCAACCCACAATACAATTTTTATGCATATCCAAGAATATTTAGATTAGTAAATAACACCTTGAAATTGACATACCCTTCCTACATTTCAAGTGGCAGATTAGGGAGTCTGAGTCAGTGTGGTTGGCGGCCATTTTGTGGACATATCCGAAGCGTAAGTTGCCCTATCTATATATATTCTTGTTCCCTATAGAATTTGTGATATTTTGGTATATTTTTACCTGCATAAATATCATATTATATATTAAATATATGTATTTTTTTTACGAAATTTCTAAGTAATCAAAAAATTACCTTTAGATATGGCCCCTGATATAAATGTAATTTACAAAATAATGAAGATTTTTTTTACATATTTCTATTTTAGGAAAATATATGTTTATTCCCTAAAAAAATTAGCCAATTCCTATTTCATTTGGGTATCCAAAAAAATTCATGAAATTTGGACAAATTTTTTTGGCCAAAAAAAGTTACCCTTTTTTCTCATTTCAGATCTTCACCTCCATGGGTCTGACTTCATCCAAAATACATCAAGATGTGTCCTAAACATTCAAGAATCAATTCCTAAAAGGATTTGTGTATATATATATAAACTTTTTTTTATGAATTTCTATGTAAGGTCTTTTTTTTCTACCTAATTTTTTTAAAATATTGGTAATAAATAGGTTTTCTGCAGATGAGTAGTATTTATCTTTACAGTTGTTTTAAGCATTCATTGAAGTTTTTTTTGGCAAAAGAAAAAAGGAGGTTACTGCAAAAACTGATTTTTCAAGAATTTTTTTTTGGCGTCGGGGTCGCGCGCGTCCGAGTATACCCTTAAAGGGGTGTCCGAGGAGCGTACCTATCCAGGGTTAATGACTCTGGTTTTGGTCTTAGTAATGCTCTGGTTACTTTTCAACGCTGCATGGATGGCATCTTAGGGGAGCTTCCCTTCTGCGTATGTTACATGGGCAACATACTTGTGTTCTCTTCCTTCAAAGAGGAACTCCTCTGTCATTTACACATCAATCTCGACCACCTACACCAGAATGACCTTCTTGTCCAGTATGACAAGTGTACCTTTGGGCACCACATCAATCCTGAAGGCATTTACCCCTCCCTTATGGTGGTTGCAGTCATTCTGAACTTTCCCACACCGTCAACTGTCAAAGCCCTGCAAGAATTCTTGGGAATGATAATCTATTATCACTGGTTGCTGCCAGCCATCATCGCCACTCTTACCCTACTCTACGTCTTCTTCAAGGGCAAGCCAAAACCACTGAAGGGGGGTCCCCTTCACGATGCAGACTTATGCAACGCAAAGAATGCCTTATCAACCGCTATTTTGCTCACTTCTCCCGTGCCACATGCCTGTCTCCTTCTCTCCACCAATGCCAGAGACGTTGCTATTGGTGCATTGCTCAAACAGGTGGCCAAGGGTTACCCTGCCCATTGGCCTTCTTCAATAGAAAACTGTCCAATGTGAAATCCGTCTACAAATCTGGCTGTTCATCACTTTCGCCACTTCTTAGAAGGTTCGTCCTTCGTCATTTGCACCGACCACTGATGCATGCCTCCACTCGTTAATCCTATGCATGGTCCACCCATCAATGCCGACATCTCTCCTCCGTGGCTGAATACAATTGCACCTATATATACATCCCAGGGAAAATGAATCCTGTTGTCAATGTCCTGTCAAGAAACACATTGGCCACCATTCTCCTGGGAGGATTATAATGCCTTGCCAGAAGACAAATGAAAAGATCCAGAGAACCATGCATGTAAGACATCCTGCACATCCCTCCGTTGGGAAGAAGTTGCCCTTGACTATGTAAGACATCCTGCACATCCCTCCGTTGGGGAAGACGTCGCCCTTGACGACTCTAACACCACACTCCTCTCTTTGATTTAATTCATGGCCTTTCACATTCCTCGCTC
>NC_090725.1:314846085-314861085 GCF_036898095.1 Palaemon carinicauda | reverse complement strand
CCACCTGTTGGTGGGTAACTCATTCTTAGCGAGAAACGTAGGATCCGGAAACAGGTTCAGTTCTCCCCCATCCAGGAACTGAACGCAACCTGCCTCTCTCGAGAGGGCTACAATCTCACTAACCCTGGCCCCGGACGCGAGTGCAAATAGGAAAATAACTTTTTGTGTCAAATCCTTTAACGCACACTCTTCATTGCTCAACAGAGAAGCGAAATGAAGAACTTTGTCTAAAGACCATGAAATGGCCTTTGGAGGTGCTGAAGGCCTGAGCCTAGCGCAGGCTTTCGGAACTTTATTAAAGATCTCGTTACCTAGGTCGACCTGGAAGACATATAGAGTGGGTCTTGTCAAAGCAGACTTACATGCTGAAATCGTGTTAGCTGCCAATCCTTGACCATGGAGGTTGATGAAGAAAGATAAGCAGAAGTCTGTCGAGATCTCCTGCGGATTCTTCGCCTTGACAAAGGCCACCCATTTTCTCCAAGATGACTCATATTGCCTTCTAGTAGATTTGCACTTATATTCCTCTAGGAAGTCTATGCTGGCTTTCGAAATCCCGAAACGCTTTCTCACCGCTAGGGAGAGAAAATCATGAGCTGCAGGGTCCGGGTTTTCTGTAATGAAGCGCAGACAGTCGACTTCTGGACTCGCTGGGTCAGAACTGGATCTGGTAGCGGTACAAACTTCAGCTGTAGTTCCAATGCCAGGGGGAACCACACGCTGTTCGGCCACTTGTGGGCCACTATTGCCGCTACCCCCTTGAAGGATCTCAGTTTGTTGAGGACCCTCAACAGAAGGTTGTGAGGAGGGAACAGATAAATCCTGGACCATATGTTCCAGTCGAGGGACATCGCGTCCACTGTTTCCGCTAAGGGGTCCTCGTACGGGGACACGTACAGGGGCAACTTCTTGTTGTCTTTCGTCGCAAAGAGTTCTATCTGCAGTTCTGGGACTTGATTCAGAATGAAGGAGAATGATCCTGCGTCTAAGGACCATTCCGACTCTATCGGTGTGAACCTGGATAGAGCGTCCGCTGTCACATTGCGGACTCCTTGAAGGTGAACTGCCGACAGGTACCACTTCTTCTTTTCCGCCAATCGGAAGATGGCCAACATCACCAGGTTGAGAGGTGGTGACCTCGATCCTTGTCGATTCAAGCATCTCACAACTACCTCGCTGTCCATCTTCAACCTTATGTGGATCGACTGACGCGGGGAAACTTTCTTTAAGGTAAGGAGCACTGCCATAGCTTCTAGAAAGTTTATGTGAAAGGTCTTGAATAGCTTGGACCAAGTCCCCTGGACTTTTTTCCGATGAGAGTGACCTCCCCATCCCTCCTTCGAGGCATCTGAGTGAATCGTCACCGACGGGGGAGGTGGCTGAAGAAGAACCGACTTCTTTAGATGTCTGGCTTGGGACCAAGGCCTGAGAAGAGTACGTAGCCGAAGCGGAACTGGTCTTCTCAGATCTCTTCGCGCGTTTGATGCATAACTTCTCCAAACTCCGGTTGCATCCTTTAGCTGTGCTCTTAGCACTGGGTCTGTCACCGAAGCAAACTGGAGAGAGCCCAGTACCCTCTCCTGTTCGCGTCTTGATATCCTTTCGGAATCTAGAAGTCTCTTGACAGAACCCGCTATCTCCTTCCTTTTCTTCGCCGGGATGGAGAAACGGTGTGACAAAAGGTCCCAGTGGATTCCTAGCCACTGGAACTTTTGAGATGGAGAAAGTCGAGACTTTTTTCTATTGATCTTGAAACCTAGGAACTGTAGGAACTGGATCACTTGACTGGAAGCTTGCAAGCATTCTGTCTCGGATGCTGCCCACACCAACCAGTCGTCCAGGTAGGCTACTACCTGAATTCCCTTTAGGCGTAATTGTTTGAGAGCTACGCTCACAAACTTCGTAAAAATCCTTGGGGCTATGTTTAGCCCGAATGGCATGGCTCTGAAGGCGTATAGTCTTCGTTGTAGCCTGAACCCTAGGTAAGGGGAGAGTCGACGGTTGATTGGAATGTGCCAATAGGCGTCTGACAAGTCTATAGAGACGGAGTATGCCCTCTTGGGCAGTAAGGTCCTTATGTGTTGCAGTGTTAGCATCTTGAATTTGCAATACACTATGAACTTGTTGAGTGGCGACAAGTCCAGAATGACTCTGAGCTATTCCGAGTCTTTCTTGGGAACACAAAACAGCCTCCCTGTTGGAAAAACCGAAGGCACGGGGGTGGAGTGCTGTACCAGCTCCAGCCCAGTCCATTCTTGAGTAGGCTGTGGGCCCAGGGATCGAAGGTCCACCGATCCCGAAATTTCAGAAGTCTCCCTCCTACCGGTATCATCCCACTTGGACTGCCGTCCTGAGGTCTTGCCTCCCTGACCACGACCACCCCTGAATCCCCTTCCCCTTGAGGGGTGCCCAGATGAGCCTCTGGCTGCTCCTCTAGGCTTTGCTCGAAAGGAAGTAGACTGCCCTTCGAACGATGGGGTGAATGCCGTGGACTGTGTCGACACGGCCTTTGGTACCCACTGGAAAGTGGTCGGGGTTTGTGCCACGATCTGGGGCACTGGAGGCAATGGCAATTGCAGTTGCTGTTGCTGTCTAAAAGGCTTGGCTGGCCGAGACGGTAGCCTAGTCCTCATAGTCTTCCTCTTTGGTTGAGGACCCTCATTCGGGGAAGACTTTCTTTTGATAGCCAGGCCCCACTTCTGGAGAAGGTTTTTATTCTCCAAGGTGGCCTTATCAACAACTTCTTTGACCAAGTCGGTAGGGAAAAGGACTTTTCCCCAAATGTTGGAGGAGATTAGTATCCTTGGCTCGTGCCTCACCGTAGCCGAGGTGAACACGAACTCCCTACAAGCTCTCCTCGCCTTGACGAAGCCATAAAGGTCCTTCGTCACTGTGGCCAGATGAGTCTTGGCCACCACCATGAACATTTCATGGACCTTGGGGTCACTTGCCATCGTCTCAAGAGTAGTCTGAAGAGACATTGAGGCAGCCAGTCTTTCTTTTGTCTCGAACTCTCTCTGCAAGAGAAAGTCAGACAGCTTAGGGAGGTCCTCGCCGAACGATATCAGCCTCCAACTTCCCAACTGAGAACGTAAGATGGACGTCCTTCCAGTCTTTGTGGTCCATAGGCAGGGCCAGCGACAAGGGTTTACACTTCTCCAGGGAGGGGCAAGGCTTGCCGGCCTAGACTGCTTTTAGTACAGCCGCAAACCCTTTCTGTAAAAAGGGGAAGGCTCTAGCAGGAGAGGACACAAAGGAAGGGAGCTTCTTGCTCAATGCAGCTACCTTTGAGTTAGAGAAGCCCCTCTCTTTCAACGAGGATGAAAGCAGAGCTTGAGCCTTAGTATGGTCCATCACTATGACCTCCTTCGGCTCTGTCTCCTCCTTTGAAGCTGGTTCCTTCCTCAGCCGGACATAACAGTCCGGATATGACCATGGTTTAGCATCTGAGCACAAGGGAAGGTCTTTCACATTGAGCCTTTTCTGGGGCCCATGTGATTCTGCAAGGATCTGCATCCGCAGTTCCATTGCCTCCGCCTTCTCCTGATTCTCCTTCTGCATTTGTTGGATCATTCCAACAATGGAGGAGAGGGCCTGTCCCAGCTCTACTGGGAGACCGGCCGATGTTGATGGAATAGGCTCCGGGATCTGAACCGGAGTAGCCGACACCTCGTCGACCTCTTCCTCTACAACGTCTGGGGCTAGAACTTCACCCTGGGCTTCTGGCAGGAGGTCTTCCTCCAGACGCTCGTCCACGTCAGACATCCTGTCATCTAACTGGATGTCTTACATAGCGACCGAGACTTCAGCATCCACCTGGATCTGAACTTGGGGGATCTCCTCTTGAGGGTGGGGAATCACTGCATCAGCTGATGCCTTAGGGAAAAGATACGCCCTCATCTTCTCACTTGGAAGATAAGGTCCAGAGGTGTTCTTCTGGAAGCCCCTTACCCAGGTACGAAGCTTCTCCCTTGCTATATCCCTTGATTCCGCCATCCTAGGGGAATCAAAGGCCTCCGTAATTAGGTTAGTGCACACAGTACATACCTGAGGGTCCCAATACTGGAGATCACCCTTGGAGACAGCGCATGCTGCGTGTCTCCTACCAAACTCATGTCCGCAGAGGTTCTTGCTGCGGACTTTGCAGAAGACACTTCCGCACTTCGGAGGGTCCTTCTGTAAAGAGAAGAAATTTCCATGAGTATCAAGTGAATTATGTATCACTGGATATGCATAGTATAGCATAACAATTCAGAAAGGAAAGACACACACTTGTGTTTCCCTCACAACCAATTGCTGCAGCCTTCCAGATAATAAAATCGAATGGTTAATCTCTTCTAGAATAACCAATGCAAAGTTCCCAGAGGAAACAGGTGGAGCTCACACCTAAGCAATGATTTTAAAATCCTGGATAATAGACAAGAAAGAACTCACTTTCTTATCTGTAGGGCAACAGCAAAGGGCTGTGCAAGAAAACACAAAAGTGTTAGAACACAGTGCTGTACCAAAACCTATACTTTATTTTTCTTCTTACATTATATGTTATACCGAAGAATACTGGTACAGTATAGGAGGTTATGTGCCGGCCGGCACACGCCATAACTAGCTTTAAAGTATCCTACTTAACGGCTATAAGGCGGCAGAATGCTGGTTTAAATGCATGTGCCGGCCGGCAGTAACTGCCGGCCGGCAGTAACTGCCGGCCGGCAACAGCCAATGTCGGTCGGCAATGACTGCTGACCGACCACTACACAAGGTAGTACCCGGCAGACAAGGGCTGACATTAGCTGGCCGGCAAAGGTACAGGACCGATGCCAGCCAGCAGCAAAAGAACCAGAGGACTACAACCGCCCGGCTGTCGGCCTATGAGGCCGGCAGCCGGGTCGGGTACAGCACTAGAAGAAAAACGGAATGGATGCCGGGATAAGAGTGTACACTACCTCCAAGCCCGGCAATCCGAAAGAGTGCATATAAGGAAGGGGAGAATCTAATTCAGGCTTCCTGACCAATGCCGTCTGATTCTGCAGGCAGGCATGGATGAGGGACCAAGGGAGGTCCGATCAGCACTCAAAACAGAAGACCTGCCGGCCGGCAAGGGACTGAGTCAATTCCACATCCTAACCTATTCTAGGTCCAGATGTAGAATGACGTACAGTACTGTAATGGCTAGGCCATTACGGAGATAGAGGGGGAAGGGACAAAAGAGGGTCCTACCAACCTTGCTTTAGTGACGGATCACCCGCAGCCAAGAAACTCATCTTAGCCTAAGGGAGATCCAAGGGGGGAGGCCAGCAATACTTGCCAGCTCCCAGAGCACCAAAGCAAGAAAGGTGTTGCTACTCCCAGGGAAAGAAACTTATCCTCCCCCGAGAACAGCAACAAGGACTAGTCTGGTAGATCACAAAAGAAGGAATCATCTCGTACAGAAACCTTCGGTAGTGACCTAAGGAGGCTAAGCCTCCTATATCTGTGTCAGGCCAGCGAGGAAGACTCTACCCCAAGCCAGACAAACACAGACTCAGACTAAAAAACTCTGTTGTTCTGTCCCTCTTTGAACCAGACTTACTGTAACAGGAAGGTACAGTAACACCCCAGTATAGTTTTATCGAAAATTAATTCAGATAAACCACTTAGGGATAAGCCTAAGGCTTAAACAGAGGGAAAGGGATTGCATACCTTCTCCGAAGAAAAGAAAGCAACCGGGGAGTATGAGAAAGACTAAGGCTCCATAAGCAACTTAGCCTAGGCACCAAGAGAATCGATTACCTAAATCACCGAAACTCATTCGTATACTATCTTGGAAATATTCAACATAATCTTAAATGTATAAAACATAGCCTAAAGCTTCAATAAAATTTTAATACACTCGGAAAAACCAAAATCATGCATGAAGTACTAGGACCAAACGACTAGGCTACATGGCCTAGCGTAGGCCAGAATTGGCGAATACTTCGCCAAAATAATACTAAAGCACGAAAGGAAATCCTATGTAACGCTAAATAGCTAAAATTTATTAAAGCAAAACAACCGGGAGTGTCGCTCTGACTAACTAAACTTATACCTAGCGAGCGACGGCGTCCATGACGCCTCCGGTAGGCTACGGCTCTTGTAACAAAGATTAAACCTATGAATCACTTAAAAAATTACCAAGAGCCTACATGTATACATAAAAGACATGGTACTCAACTTATCAGACGCCGACGAAGTTGGAGAAGCCATGAAAAGTAGAATAAATCCAAGATTTGCGAGAAACACAGGAAAAAACACCGAGTTGTTAAGCTACGCAAAAAAGAATGCAGATGGCGCTAGGATTGGCGCCAGGCACGCTTACGAAACGGGAGATAGGGAGCCTTGGGAGCGGCTCCCCCTTTTTCTTTCCCGATTTCGTTTCTTGCCAATTGACCCCTGCGATACGTAATCTCTGTTCGGGGTGCAGATTGCCATGTGGCGTGTCAAGAATACGTCCTCTGATATGTCGCGATATCCCTTTCACGAGGGATATTCGCTCCAGGAGTTAGAATTCTGGTACCTTAAGGTAAATTCTCTGGGAATATTGCCGTAGTTGTAATATACCCTAGGAAGCTACCCAATAGGAACTTCCATCAGGACGACATGGCTTGAGCCCAAAAATATATATATATATAATCACAATTTAATCAACGCTTTTGCGATATATTTTGATATTACAATTTTTTTCATTGTTTTATAATGGGCTATTCAGTGTCATATCAACAAATCTTTTTCAAAGGGATAGAGAATACAATTCATAATATCGAAAACAACAGGTACCAGAAATGATAAAAAAAAGCCAGATAATTTTTATAAATACCTTAAAATGAAAAAAAAATGAGCCATATATCATTCCCAATTCAACCACTTTGCCTGAAAAAAATCAATATTAAGATACTGAAATTAATACTAACCTCAAAGTAAATCATGAGTGTAGTCCACAGAAGTTTACATCAATTAGGGGTCCTGCAATGATCATGAATAAAAAACAATGAAAGGTCTTTTTCAATACTACAGAAACATGGTACTTGAAGAATTTCTATGAATAATATCTACCATATTCCTATATAACCTGGAATCATCATTAATAATAAATTGAACAATATAGTTTCTTAACAACAAAGAGTAGTGAACTTAATAAGTTCTAAAGTGCTTCTTAAGAGGTTAGTGGTAATTTCTTATTATTAGTATTATTATTACTTGCTAAGCTACAACCTTAGTTGGAAAACCAGGATGCTATAAGCCCAGGGACCCCAACAGGGAAAATAGCCCATTGAGGAAAGGAAACAAGAAAAAATGAAATATTTAAGAACAGTAAGAACGTTAAAATAAATATTTCCTATATAAAATATAAATAATTTATCAAAAGAAGAGGAAGAGAAATACAATAGAATAGTGTGCCCGAGTGTACCCTCAAGCAAGAAAACTCTACCCTAAGAGAGTGGAAGACCATGGTACAGAGGCTATGGCACTACCCAAGACTAGAGAACAATGGTTTAATTTTGGAGTGTCCTTCTCCTAGAAGAGCTGCTTACCATAGCCAAAGAGTCCCTTCTATCCTTACCAAGAGGAAAGTAACCTACAAACTAATATCTAGTAGCGCTTGGCCCGACTAACATATTGAAAATACTTGTAAAATACCTGCAGTTATCATACTTGAATTTGATAACAAATAGACTTAATAGCACTTGATATATGGCAATTTTAAGCCAGATGAGTCTTTTATCGATAGAAAGCTCAGGATTACTCCCAATATATTTTTATCTTGGGGTAGGGTTCTCTTGCTTTAGGGTACACTTGGGCACACTATTCTATCTTATTTCTCTTCCTTTTATTTTTTTAAAGCATTTATAGTTTATATACGAAATATTCATTTCAATGTTGTTACTTTTATTAAAATATATTTGATAACTGTTAATTACTTTTCTTGTACTTTCCTTATTTCCTTTCCTCACTGAGCTATTTTCCCTATTGGAGCCTTCGGGGTCATAACATTTTGCTTTTTCCAAGAAGGGTTGTAGCTAAGAAAGTAGTAGTAGTAGTAGTAGTAGTAGTAATAATAATAATAATAATAATAATAATAATAATAATATTAGTAAGACATTTAGAAAAAAAATTCAATTATATTCATTAATTTATTTGGATTCTAGGTATCAATATTCAGATTATAAAAACTTACATGGTTTATATATATATATATATATATATATATATATATATATATATATATATATATATATATATAAGCCCTCTATATAAATACATACATATATATATATATATATATATATATATATATATATATATATATATATATATATATATATATATATATACATATATATATATATATATATATATATATATATATATATATATATATATATATATATATATATATGTATTTATATAGAGGGCTTATATATTTTATTAGATACCCACAGATTCTGTATCTTAACATTCAGGCTTATATATTTTATAAGGTGCCAAAAAATGATTTATTTTTTAAATGTTTTCTTTTTTTTAAATGCAAATGTTCTATAGTCTCTTCAATTACATATTACTAGCGTACTAACTGCTTTTCGTGCACAACACTTTTCCAAGACAATATTACTCCTTTGAACGAATGAAGGGGCCAGTTTCAAACGGCTTTAAATTGAATTAAATAAGGAGTTTTATCTGGACATGGCAAAACCTTCTGTTTGATCTCAATCTTATTTCTCTCTAACCTACGCCAAAAAAGGATGTTAACGGCAATAAATATCATCACCGTAACGCTAATTCCTGCTAGTAACACGTAGACTCAACGTTCTTCATAAGTCGGTGTCGGGTGGTCCATCGCGGTCAATTTCATTAACCGCTTAGCCACACGTGCATTGTATGGGAGAGGTAAAGATGGAATTGTTGTTGACCACGTGAAGTTCGCTAAGTAGGCTCGTTCTCTGATGATAGTCTTGATTCCATGAACCACGTAATTCGGGGACGTCCCGATACAACCATCTGCTGCAACGAAGATTTGGGAATAGGACGTGGATCCGTCCGGGCATGATACATTGAAGCCGGCCTTGTCGTATCATATCCACGAGCCGTTGTTCAGTCTGCAATTGAACTTATTATTGTCAAAGGGATAAAGCTTTTCCAGACAATTTTCATTTGTATGGGAGAGAGCACCGTCTAGCACTATACCTAACTCGCATGAATCCATTAAGTTTTTATGGAATTCAAATGAGTCAGCTGTACATATTTTTTTATCCATTGCGTCTGAAGAGTGAGTTAATTGATTTAAGTCTTTAATGACCGTATATGTTTCCTTGTCTGGAGAAATCAATACGTGTCCTGTCAAACTGGATATTACTGGATTTGAGTGATTCGTCATGAAAGTCGGAAATGGTGATATCCTGTAAGATTGCCAGGCATCGGAAGAATCAAAGGCAATTGTAATCATAATCCTGTGATTTTCAACGCTTACTGTAATTAAGCTGTAATAAAATTGACCTACGTGCATCTAACAAAGGAATATAACCTAATTTCTCCCGTCCGTTCTCCACAATTAACGTTAAGTCTTTTATTGGCAACAAATGGGGTGACAGTACACCTTTAGTCGCTAACATGATAGCTTCCACATAGTTTTTTTATTTCTCAATGAAATGTGCAATTTTATTATGTATGTGATCTATTTTTGAATCATAATACGTTAACGTTGCCAACAAATCTTGTACTTCCATAATCTGACTGATATTACTAGAATGTTCATTTACCAAACTCATAATTTGATTGATTGAAGCTAACTGATTCCTTAGTTCTGACATAATCAATTCTTCTTCATGAGTCCAAAACTCAATTCTCTTATTTTGATTACTAATCTTAAGACGATTGGAAATTTCTAAGCCTAAACTTACAATAGAACCAAAGATGTTTAGTGCAGCAAAAACAAACGGGTTACGTTTCTCAAGATTATCCTGTCATACTGTCCACATCAAAAGGTCACGAGCCAAAGTTTCTGCCTCGTAAGTCTTATTTTGCAAGTCGTTAGATAGCATCTCTGCAACTTTTAGTGTCGATGCAAGCGAACTCTCTGTATTAAAAGAAAAATGTCTTCTATGCATTTCATTTAATGAAACAGCAAACCTTGAAATGGCGCTCTTTAAGCTAGTCACGTCATTCTCTGGGAGAAAAATTGCTTGCATACGCACTTCAACAACTACGTTACTTGATGTAATAAAAACGTCTTCTTGTCTTTCAACTATAGTGCCATATTTAAAATCTATACTTTTAGTTTTAGAGCTCATCCCATATGAGAAAAATGTCTGAGCGAACAATATCACTCCTAACAATAAAAACTTCATCCTGGAAACCTGTAACGAGAAAAATATATGTAATTACTCCTGTATTAAGAAGAAAAACTTTTAACATATAATGTTTACAAAAAATAAAAAAATAAAAATCTTTCCCTTACTTCTTTTCCTCTTATTTTAATTTCTTATGTGAGACAATGGTATGATTCTCTCATCAGTGGGTTGGGATACGTTTTGAACTCTAAACCTATTGGCCGTTAATGTTTCCAAAATGTTAAATGGGCCTTCAAACTTAGGTGTTAGTTTATAATTGAGTCCTTCATGTACATTTACCTGTATGTATACATTATCACCCACGGTATATGTTTTAGTTGGCTTCGCTATTTTATCATGATTCCTTTTCATTAGGATTTGTGATTCTTCTAAATTCTTTCGAAGGATATCAAAATGACTTTTGCATGAATTTATACATTCTTTTAAAGGATTTGATAGATTAGTTATAGTCGTTAATACATGGAAAGGCGTTCTAACTGGGGTACCATACAATGCCTCGTGCGGTGACATTTTAATTGATATATGATATGAATGATTCAGAGTACTCAGTACCGCAGGTATCGCAATATCCCAGTTGGGGTCTGATCACCCTAGTGTTACTATTAATATATTTAAAACCTTCCTATTCGCTCTTTCCACTAGCCCATTCGACTCTGGGTGATATATCATGGTATTTATTTTCTTTATGCTAAGGAATTCACACAATGAGGTAAGAAAATGATTATTAAATTCTCCACCCTAGTCTGAAACTATCTTGTGTGGAATTCCATGTTTACGAATGTAACACTCGTAAAACTTCCTAGCGCATTCAATCACAGTTTTAGTTTTAAGAGCTATTAGTTCTGTATATCGAGTTAAAGCATCTACAATTACTAAGAGGTGCTTATTCCCTCTGTCTGACTTATAAAATCCTATTAATAAATCTAAATGTATCCTTTCAAAGGGTTGATTGGGCACAGGATAAGCCCCCTAGGCTGACATGTGTTTTCGTATGCCCTTTGTTTTCCTGACATGTGCGACAATTAGCCATGTGTTTTTTATATCTGTAAGCATCGTATGCCAATAAAACAATGATTTGGCTTTCTGTGACATTAATGAGAACCCCGGGTGTCCATGCAATGGATTTGCATGCAACCAATTTAGGACAGTGGAAATAAGTGAGATTGGTACAACTACCTGGTCGTTAGTTACATGTAGTGTATTGCGGGTCTTCCTTGTCACAGTCCTACACAGAATATTGTCTTTGATTATATAATTCTGCTGCTTATACTTTATATATTCCTTTTCCATATGATTGCCGTTCAAAGTATTTATAATTTTTTCTAATTTCTGATCTTTTCTTTGCTCAGTCTGTAATAATTCAGCACTCCAGCCCAAATCTTCTTATTCAGATATTGTTTTAACAATAGGTATGGATGTTGATATATCTAATAATTCAGCTAAAGGCTCCGTACAAGATGACACGGGGTTGCGTGATAATGCATCAGCAATAATATTCGCTTTCCCAGGTAAATACCCGATTCTCGCGCCAAAGTCTTGAATGATCAAATGCCACCGAGTTCGTTTGGGGCTCTGGCTGGAGCCTTTAAAGAAGTCGGTTAGTGGTTTATGATCAGTAAGAACCTTAACGGGATAACCGTATATTATGAACTTAAAATTCACTAGTGAATTAACAATAGCTAGCCCTTCCTTGTCTATTACTGCATACTTACTTTCGGAAGTTCTCAGTTTTCGAGAATAAAAAGCTATCGGGAAAAATTGTTTTTCATATTGCTGAAGCAATGCCCCACCTACTCCTAAGTCTGAGGCATCTGTTGCAATGAAGAATTCCTTACCGAAGTCAGGAAATTTTAAAATAGGAGAACTACACAGTTCATCTTTCAAGGTATTAAACGCCTGTTGATGCTGCTCAGACCATATGAAATCTACGCCCTTCTTCGTAAGATCAGTTAAGGGAGCGGCTATTATTGAATAATTGCGTATAAAACGCCTGTAATATCCACTACAACCCAGAAATTGCTGTATTTCCTTGACATTAGTAGGTATCGGAAAGTTACAGATAGCCGACACCTTATCATGGACTACTTTAAGACCTTGGCTTGACACCATAAAACCCAAATAGACTAATTCTGTTTTGAAAAATTCACACTTACTAATCTTTACCCCTAAGTTATGTTGTCTTAGTCTCTGTAGTACTAGTTCTAATTTACGTAGATGTTCTTCTAAGGTGTTGGAAAAGATTACAAGGTCATCCATATAGGCATGCAATATATCCCCTAGCAAGTCTTCAAACACTATGTTAATCATTCTTGTAAATGTTATGGGAGCACAACGTAAACCAAAAGGCATCCGTAAAAATTCATAATGTCCCATGGCTGTGCTGAAGGCTGTGTATGGGATACTATTTTCTTCTAATGATATCTGGTGAAAGCCTTTAAGTAAGTCCAAACTGGTAAAATATTTATTCTGACCTAACAAAGATAAAATATCATCAGTACATAGCACTGGGAATCGATCAGGGATCGTCTCCTCGTTTAGGCGACGGAAGTCCACGCAGATACACCATGTTTGATCTTTTTTCGGTACAACTATTAATGGAAAGTTATAAGGGCTGTTCGATTTCCTAATGACTCCTTCTTCTAGCATTTTACCTACTTCATCATTTATTTCATTCTGGAATTTCATAGGGAGTCTGTACGAGGGTATATAGAAAATTTTATGCTTGTCCTTTAACCTTATTTGATGCTCGATCACATCTGTTTTTCCTAAGGATCCATCCGTAGTGGAAAAAACATCATGATATTCAGTTAAAAGTCCAAATATTTTCTGCTGAATTTCTTCGTCTTGAATGTCTTTATTGATTTTATTTTAATAGATTGCAGAAGGGATTCATACGCAACTGATTGAGCGTGATTGATTTCAACAACGGTAAGAATACGATGTTTATAAACTTCTACATCCAAGATATGTTGATTTCTGTGAATTACTAAAGTGGTATTTAAATGATTACAGACTTCAATATTACATTGTTGATGTGAGCCTACTGTATAAATAGCTTATGTGACAGACAATCCGTTAGTTTTCAAAGTGTCGGAAAGGATTAATATTTCAGATCCCGGTAATGTTTTCTTTACCAGCGCTATTAAATTCGAAGGTACGTTCGGCTTGATAGATTGCGTGCAAGATGATATTACGGGTGAACGAGAATTCTGTTTGGTCGCGTATATTATTTCTTTATTAGTGAGACAAGTTATTGGTTCTTCAACGTACGTCACTGATTTAGTTGTTGTCTCCTTTTTATCCAAAACTGATTTTAAAGTATTAGAAGACTTATGGAATTTTCCTTTGATATACACGCCGTGCTTGGCAGGGGCTAAGATAATGTTTTGATTGCCCATAGATGGATATCCTATAATTTCAGCTGGATAAATATCAATGTTTTGTTCAACAACAAATGTATTGGCAAACGGGCGCTTACCGACCTTGAACTGAACATGAGTTACGCCTATTACATTTAATTCATTATTTCCTATACCCGAGAGTCTTACTCCGGATTTTTCTATTGGGAAGTTCGAAAACAACAAATAATGTGTCCTCAAATCCATGATATTACGTGGACTACCAGAGTAAAAAAATAATGTAAATGATCTGTGTTCTAAACTTACAGCATATAATGTTGGTCGTAACTCATTTTGGCTTATTATTGTATGAATTCGTTGCAAATCTACGGGAGCATGCACTGATTTATTTAATTCGGCCGTGTGTTTCATAGGAAAATCTATTGCCTCACAATGATCTGATAAAACATTAAATTGATTATTCAATACTACTGATGTTGACATGAATGACCTTGACCCAACATCACTCTCTTCCCCACTGGTGTTAAATATGTGGTATTTGCTTTGCTCTGCACATTCTGAAAATTAGTCTGACCTTGCGAGGTCTGGTTTGACGACCCAGGATCAGCGTTATTCGAAGAACTGTTTGTTTGTTTTGGATTCTGAACTACATTGACGTTTGGCTGTTTCTTCTTATTGAAATGAGGAATTTTCTTTTTATTTCCATATGGAACTGACTGTGGAATTGACTGTGTATTTCTAGGATTCTGTTGTGTCTCACGCGAGTAGCACTGACTATATGAATGAGTCGAACTATTATGTAACGAACAGAATCTCGTTCTGCAGTCCGCAATCAAGTGACCTTGACGTTTGCAATTATAACACGTCATTCCTGCAACTTGACTATTATTAACTACATTTACTTGTTGTGGCTTTGTTTCATTTTTTGCAAAAACTGGGGTTAACACGGGATCAAGATCAGGATACTTAGACATGTGTTTCTTTATCTGTTTATATACATCTAATTCTGTACTAGCTGGCGTTAACTTTTTATCAAAACACCGCACTAAAGCTTCAGGCAACATAAGTGTCATGCAAGTTAAATACATTAATCGTAAGAAATCTTTCACAAAAATGTTATCTCTAGTAACCCAAGTGGAATTACCAAAAATATCTTTATATTCATTAAGCCTATCGGCTTTGAGAGCTGCTCTCTCTCAATAACATTAAGCCGAGTCATAGTGTCTTGATTAAGTGTATTTCTTAATGTTAAAACTACATCTTAGGCTTCTTCACCTTCGCCT
>NC_090725.1:314838585-314841085 GCF_036898095.1 Palaemon carinicauda | reverse complement strand
GTACATCTGCTTCCACTCCACCATTTGCTGCAACAACAGACCCCCAGTACTTAAACTGATACACCTCCTCAAGTAACTCTCCATTCAACATGACATTCAACCTTGCACCACCTTCCCTTCTCGTACATCTCATAACCTTACTCTTACCCACATTAACTCTCAACTTCCTTCTCTCACACACCCTTCCAAATTCTGTCACTAGTTGGTCAAGCTTCTCTTCTGTGTCTGCTACCAGTACAGTATCATCCGCAAACAACAACTGATTTACCTCCCATTCATGGTCATTCTTGCCTACCAGTTTTAATCCTCGTCCAAGCACTCGAGCATTCACCTCTCTCACCACTCCATCAACATACAAGTTAAACAACCACGGCGACATCACACATCCCTGTCTCAGCCCCACTCTCACCGGAAACCAATCACTCACTTCATTTCCTATTCTAACACATGCTTTACTACCTTTGTAGAAACTTTTCATTGCTTGCAACAACCTTCCACTAACTCCATATAACCTCATCACATTCCACATTGCTTCCCTATCAACTCTATCATATGCTTTCTCCAGATCCATAAACGCAACATACACCTCCTTACCATTTGCTAAATATTTCTCGCATATCTGCCTAACTGTAAAAATCTGATTCATACAACCCCTACCTCTTCTAAAACCACCCTGTACTTCCAAGATTGCATTCTCTGTTTTATCCTTAATCCTATTAATCAATACTCTACCATACACTTTTCCAACTACACTCAACAAACTAATACCTCTTGAATTACAACACTCATGCACATCTCCCTTACCCTTATATAGTGGCACAATACATGCACAAACCCAATCTACTGGTACCATTGACAACACAAAACACACATTAAACAATCTCACCAACCATTCAAGTACAGTCACACCCCCTTCCTTCAACATCTCAGCTTTCACACCATCCATACCAGATGCTTTTTCTACTCTCGTTTCATCTAGTGCTCTCCTCACTTCCTCTATTGTAATCTCTCTCTCATTCTCATCTCCCATCACTGGCACCTCAACACCTGGAACAGCAATTATATCTGCCTCCCTATTATCCTCAACATTCAGCAAACTTTCAAAATATTCCGCCCACCTTTTCCTTGCCTCCTCTCCTTTTAACAACCTTCCATTTCCATCTTTCACTGCCTCTTCAATTCTTGCGCCAGCCTTCCTTACTCTCTTCACTTCTTTCCAAAACTTCTTTTTATTCTCTTCATATGAGTGACCCAATCCTTGACCCCACGTCAGGTCAGCTGCCCTCTTTGCCTCACGTACCTTGCGCTTTACTTCCACATTTTTCTCTCTAGATTTTTCATACTTCTCTATACTATTATTCTTCCAAAACCCTCTTTTTCTCTTCCACTTTTACCTTCACTCCTTCATTCCACCATTCACTGCCCTCCCTCATGCTGCTTCCAACAACCTTCTTGCCACATACATCACTTGCAATCCAAACAAAATTTTCTTTTACTAACTTCCACTCCTCCTCTAAATTACTAGTTTCTCTCACTCTCACCTCGTCATATGCCATTTTCAACCTTTCCTGATATTTACTTTTTACCCCCGGTTTTATTAACTCTTAAACCCTCACTACCTTCCTTTTACATCCACCTACTCTATTCCCCCACTCTTTTGCTACAACTAATTTTCCTTCCACCAAAAAATGATCAGACATACCGTTTGCCATACCCCTAAACACGTGCACGTCTTTCAATCTTCCAAACATTCATTTAGTTATCAACACATAATCCATTAATGCCCTTTCTACTACTCTTCCATTTTCACTCTTAACCATGTATACTTATTTTTATCTTTCTTTTTAAAGAAGCTAGCACTTATTACCATCTCTTGTTCAACACACATATCTACCAGTCTCTCACCACTCTTATTTTCACCTGGTACGCCATACTTCCCAATGACACCTTCTACCTCTCCAGCGCCCACTCTAGCATTCAAGTCACCCATGACAACTACATAATTCCTTCTACCCAGTCCTTCTACACACCTAGTTAATTCATTCCAGAACTCATTCCGCTCTACTTCACTTTTCTCACTACCTGGCCCATACGCACTGACAAACGCTCAACATTCCCTACCCAACCTAACCCTTACCCACATTAACCTAAATGATATCTCCTTCCATTCCACTACTTTACCTGTCATCCATTCACTCAGCAATAACGCCACACCCTCTCTCGCTCTTCCCCTTTCAATCCCAGACACTCTACCAGACATTTCACCAAACATCACTTCACCCTTTCCTTTCATCTTTGTCTCACACAAGGCCAATACATCCATCCTTCTACTTCTAAACATACTTCCAATCTCACATCTCTCTCTCTCTCTCTCTCTCTCTCTCTCTCTCTCTCTCTCTCTCTCTCTCTCTCTCTCTCTCTTTATATATATATATATATATATATATATATATATATATATATATATATATATATATATATATATATATATATACACTTC
>NC_090725.1:314822219-314824719 GCF_036898095.1 Palaemon carinicauda | reverse complement strand
TAAAACGTAAAATTAGCTACAAAATTATTATCATTATTATTATTATTATTATCATTATTATTATTATCTATGCTGTAACCCTAGCTGGAAAAGCAGGATGCTATAAGCCCAAGAGCTCCAACAGAAAAAAATATCCAGTGAGAAAAGGAAATAAGGAAAGAAATAAACTATATGAAAATTAAATATTCTAATAACAATAACAACATTAAAAACAGATCTTCTGTGTCATCCTGTTCAACATGAAAACATTTGCAGCAAGTTTTAACTTCTGAAGTTCCATGGATTCAACTTCCCGATTAGGAAGATCATTCCACAACTTGTTCGCAAACAATTGGTTTCCTTAACGTTTCAGGAGACATATAATTACCAAAGAAGAGTTCATATATTGACATTCATGACTTCTTTTTATTACACCAGAATTCGGCATATTTCTAATCTTTACATCCTTATGCCAATGCAGGACTAACTTTGGAAGCCATGTTGGAAGTTGGTAAGGTTACTGAAACCTTACGTTTGTTCTTAAAACTATTTGATCGGTTTTGTTCATTTTGGGACTGGATTAATGGTTACTCCAGGCGGAATTTCTTACAATAATAATACTTCGTCCACATGGCGTGATATACAGATTTACATAAGAAAAATCTAGTTTTATGTCGTTACTGTTCCTGAAATATTCTATATTAATTGTTCATTACTTCTCTTGTAGCCTACTTATTTCCTTATTTCTTTTCCTCACTGGGCTTTTTTTTCCTGTTGGAGTCCTTTGGGTTTCTAGCATCCTGCTTTTCGGACTAGGGTTGTAACTCAGCTAGTAATAACAATATTTTTCATATAGTTTGTTGACTTCCTTATTTCTAATCCTCAATGGGCCATTTTTCCTAATGGAGCCCTTCGGGATTGTAGCATTCTACTTTCCTAACTAGTGTTGTAGCTCAGCTATAGTAAAGCCAAACGAAAGTGGCGGGTGAGACACAGAATATATCGTGTGGAAATCTGTCGATTTCGGTCATTTTACCTGGACAGGGTGGATTGGAGAATTCCTGAAACAGAAGATGGATTAAGGTCTTAGAGGGGAGAGGCCTCGTTCCGTCAGTCTTCATAGGGTTGTTTCTGTTTCTCAATCTTTAATTATATATATATATATATATATATATATATATATATATATATACTGTATATATATGTATATATATGTATATATGTATATATATATATATATATATATATATATATATATATCACGAAAGCTGATACGGGATGAGCATAAATATGTATTATAGCCAGGAAGGGAAAATTAAGAGACTTGATTGGAGTTAGTAGTTTCATCCATTAGGGACATCATTAGAATCAACAATGAGAATATATACACAAAGACATAGTATTCAAACAGGAGAAGGGGATCCAACAGCTGTCATTTTCTTGATAACTCCAGAAAAATCAGATTTTAAATAAAAGAATAACACCGGATTATCGGAAAACAGACCAGGGCTTAGGTCAAAATTTAAATCCCACAATCTATCCTTTCATATCTTAAGCCCTTGAGGAATGAATTTTCAGCTTATAAGATTAGGACTCCAATCGTGTCATCAAAAGCCATAAATGTCACTTCAAACAAACCTTGTTTATAATTGGTACTTCATCTCTCCGTATACAAAGGAGTGATTCGAATAAGTAGTAGACCGTCAATCGACAGTACTTACAATGGCAAATGCTACAAAGCGCTTTCTCTCCTCTTCAGCCAAGGAAATCGTTGATAAAGTTCACAGATATTTTACTAAAGAAAAGAAAAACAAGGCTCCTTTGATTTGACGCGGCAAAAGTTTGTGATCGTACGAGTGAAGCAACAGCAGTTCCAAAAAGGACTGTTGAGAGAATCGTTAAGGAAGGAAATGATTTCGAAAAAGAATTTGGACAACGTTTGTCCAACGATGAGAATAGAATTCGTCCTCGACCAGTGATCGATCTAGATGATTTTGACAAGGATGCATTATGTCGAATAGTGTTAAGGTTCTATGTTAGAAAAGAGCTACCCACCGTAACTACTGTTTTGCAAGAAGCCCGCAAAGACATTAGATTTAAGGGTTGTCGTGAATCTCTTAGAAAAATCTTGCATGAAATCGGATTTCATTATGGGAACGAAGTGTCAGCTGAAAGGAATAAGGTTTTGCGTGTTATGAGGAAGGTATACGAAAACGAGAATGGATGAGACGTGGCTACATCAGAACTACTGTATACTGTTACTAAATGCTGGAAGACAAACGAGAGAAAAAAAGCAATAGGGGTTAACCACCCTACCGGAAAAGGGCTAGACTGATAGTCGTGCACGCCGGTACAAAGGAAGGGTTTGTGCATAATGCAGCATTAATTTTTAAGGCAATCAACGATGGTGATTACCATAATCAGATGAATAGCAAAGTATTTGAAGAGTGGTTTCAATCGCAATTGCTACCAAACATCCCGCCCTCATCTATTATCGTAATGGATAATGCATCCTACCATT
>NC_090725.1:314809719-314817219 GCF_036898095.1 Palaemon carinicauda | reverse complement strand
ATTTCTTGGAGGTATTTATACAAGGAGGCCTTGGTAAAACTCTCTCTCTCTCTCTAGCTTTGACCTAGACCTTGACCTTTGACCTTAACATGTATTAATTGGCGTGGATTTTCATACGATCAAATATGAACCAAGTTTGAAGTCTGAGTGAAAGCGATGTCTAAACTTATGGCTGATTACGTGAATTTTACACTTTGCTTAACAGTGACCTTGAAATTTGACCTTGACCTTCAAAATTGAATCATTTCCAGCTTTTTACATAATATCTAATCCCTGAGAGTGTCATTACTTTGAGATTAAAATTGTGGTCAGGAAGCTATTCACAAACAAACACACACTCGCACAAACACACAAACAGGGGTCAAACTTAACATTCTTCCTTCTTTTTGTTCTGAAACGATTGTGTTACAAAATCCTGTGTCAATACATTCCAACTTCATTTGCATTAGACTACAGTATACCAATCAACATATTCTATTGTATTTTGATGCATTCATAGTGTATGGGTAGTTTAGCCAAATTGTTATAAACATATTTGTCCTCACCTCTCATAGCAATCATTGTTATAGGAAAATAGATAAATATATAGGTTGTGCTTTAAGCACTAATAATGTCTACATAATATTAGACGTTTCTGATATCATAAAATTAAACAAAACAATCGACATATTATCGTAAACAGATTTTCCATTATCATTATAATAATAATAATAATAATAATAATAATAATAATAATAATAATAATAATAATAATAATAATAATAATAATAATAGTAAATACATATAAAGGGGAAAGCATGAATACCACAATGTTTAACTACATGACAACACCATCTAAAACTAGAAAAAAAAAAATTAGAGTGCAGACCTCTGCCATGGGAGCTTGTTTTTCAAACACACACATACTCTCTCTCTCTCTCTCTCTCTCTCTCTCTCTCTCTCTCTCTCTCTCTCTCTCTCTCTCTCTCTCTCTCTCTCTCTCTCTCGGTTATATTCTAACCCAGAAAACTCCGAATTCGGAAAATGGTATTTACCAATATTTTCACGCTAGTTTCCTAAAAAAAAAAACATTTTCGGTGACAAGAAAAAAAAATATAAAGATCACTTTTATTGGTGGTGTCGAGTTTAAAAAATAGAAGTCATATTGTGCTGAAAAGTTTCGTTTTTTTTTTTTTTTTTTTGAGAGAGAGAGAGAGAGAGAGAGAGAGAGAGAGAGAGAGAGAGAGAGAGAGAGAGAGAGAGAGAGAGAGAGAGAGAGAGAGAGAGAGAGAGATATTTACTTTTTAGTCAACAGTGTTTTTTATTTTAGAATTTGAAACAAAATATTCTCATAAAAAAAAGTTTATTTTTGCCGCTCTTTTAATACTTTCTCCAACACTAACTTCTGTTGCATTTTTTAAAGTCTAGTTATTATTATTATTATTATTATTATTATTATTATTATTATTATTATTATTATTATTACTACTACTACAACTATTATTATTATTATTATCATTATTATTATTATTATTATTATTATTATTATCAATTACTAAGCTACACTTGTCTATTTTTATTCATCGTCGTGTTTAAAATGATTCTTTCATTCTGACCGGTTTTAGAACGCAAATTTCTTCTTGGCCCCAGAGTGATAAATCCAAGAACTTTTCTTAAACACTCTAAAATCAAACCATTGTTCTCTAGTCTTGGGTAGTGACGTAGCCACTGTACTATGGTCTTAGTTCTTAAACACTCTAAAATCAAACCATTGTTCTCTAGTCTTGGGTAGTGACGTAGCCACTGTACTATGGTCTTCTGTCGTCTTGGGTAGAGCTCTCTTGCTTGATGGTACACTCGAGCACACTATTCTATCTTATTTCTTAAGTTTATATAGGTTATATAATATGGAAGATCTAATTTAATGCCTTTGCTATTTTTAAAATATCTTATTCTATTTGTTTATTACTTCTCTTGTAGTTTATTTATTTTGATATTTCCTTTCCTCACTGGGCTATTATCTCCTGTTGGAGCCCCTGAGCTTATACCATCCTGCTTTTTCAACTAGGGTTGTGACTTAGCTTGTACTATTAATAATAATAATAATAATAATAATAATAATAATAATAATAATGGCGATGATAATAATAATAATAATAATAATAATAATGATATCCCATGCCGTTTGAGGAAATAGATCTCGTCAAAGATTTTCCTAATACATTTTGAGGAGAGTTGTCAAAAAAGAAACTAATTTGGTAAACAAAACGAGATTATGAAAAGTAAATTACCACTTTCTCTAAAAACAAAAGTATCTAATCACATGGTCCTACTAGTTTTAACTTATTCATCAGAAACTTGGAGCCTTAGTCGTTAGAATTGACAGATATTGGAGGAACTATAGTCATTTTTTTTAATGAGGCGCATTTGCACTGACTCGCAGGAGTGCCCTTTCAGCTCGGAAAAGTTTCTTAATCACTGATTGGTTGGTCAAAATAATTCTAACCAATCAGCAGTTAGGAAACTTTTCCGAGCTAAAAGGGCACCGTTGCGAGTCGGTACAAATGCGCCTCCTTAAAAAAAATTTACTATAGGTATAGATTTTTCACGAAACCCAGGCTGACAGAAAGAATTTCCTAATACGCTTTTAGGAGAGTTGTCGGAAAAGAAAATAATTTGGTAAAAAAAAGAGATTATGAAAAATAAATTACCACTCTCTAAAAAGAAAAGTATGTTATCAGATCGCCATACCACTTTTAACCTATGCATCAGAAACTTGTGAGCCTTAGTCATTTGAACTGACTGACACTGGGGGAACTAGATATAAATTTTTCAAGAAATCCAGGCTGACAGTGACAGCATGGATATTGAGAGAGGGATTTAACTGAAGATTATTTCTTTGAAAACCGATGGCCTGCATGTCGTGTAACTCTCCCTCAGCATGACCTTTTGAATAAATAAAAAAACTCGTCTTTGTTTGACAGTTACATACCTGTGACTTGTGGTGAGATTGATGTTTCTAATGGTGAAAATAAAAGCCGTGTCTGCCAGCAATCTTTACCAGTTTTCATTGTCACCTGTGGAAAGAAAATAACTATGAAGATATTTGGTTCTTCTGTTTGAAATCTCAAGATTTGATTAATTTCTAATTTCTAAGTATTCATCGTTTACACACACACACACACATATATATATATATATATATATATATATATATATATATATATATATATATATATATATATATACATATAATATATATATATATGTATATATATATATATGTATATATATGTATATATATATATATGTGTGTGTGTGTGTTTATATATATATATATATATATATATATATATATATATATATATATATATATATATATATATATATATATATATATATATATATATGTATATATATATAAACACACACACATATATATATATATACATATATATATATATATATATATATATATATATATATGTATATATATATATGTGTGTGTTTATATATATATATATATATATATATATATATATATATATATATATGTGTGTGTGTGTGTGTGTGTGTGTGTGTGTGTGTTTTCGAAATCAATCCGTTACAAACAAAATAACTACATCTGACTGGTCAACGTGGTCCATTTAAAAGAAACATATATTTTCAGGACACATACAAAAAGCCTAAACGTATAGACCTATCTAATACCTCATAAAACTTAATGCACAAACATCAATAAGTCATCTTGCTCCTGTTAGCACACCACAAGCCAACGTAACACTCTACGGAAATGCACACCATAATCCAGAAAGGTTGAAAAGTTCAACAGAGAAGTCTGTATCTGAATAGATCAACTATATACTATTTTCATAGGCATAGCAACCTCCAAATGTATACAAATCATGACATAAATAGCTATTTTGATTGATTGCTACTTTTGTTGTAGTTTATTTATTTCGTTAACGAGCAATTTTTCCTTGTTGGAGCCCTTGGGCTTATAGTATCATGCTTTTCTAACTAAGGTTATAGCTTACCTTGTAATACTACTAATACTACTACTACTAATACCACTACTACTACTACTGCTACTACTACTACTACTACTACTAATAATAATAATAATAATAATAATAATAATAATAATGATAATAATAATAATAAAAGCTTCTGACAAATATTCAGAAGATACATATTTAGATTAGATTGATAATATTAAAACACTAAGCGAAGAAACTCATAATAAAATGGACAATGGTTAGTATATAGGGCTAAATTGATTCTGGTAAATGCAAGCTGGTTTCAAGAAATAATCTGCCGTGGCGGAGTTCTGCATTCTCAGAGTATTTGTCTAGTATTTGGGTACTTTCACAATATTGATAGTATTTTGTGTCCTATATTTTCTTTGCCAACGCATACACTATCACACCTGAAATGTGTACATCAGCGAGGGGAATAAAATATTGTAACGGGCCGAGAGAATGTTGTGGCTCAAAGACAGGATGAAAGCAACTGAGTGAGTTTATCATAGAACCCTCTTCTTTATATACAAAAGCTCAAGCCAACAAGAAATTTCATGTTCAAAATCGACACCGTTACCGGTGAGAAAAACAGACATGTTTATTAAGGCTCTTTTTGGTGCGAGGGAAGAGCGAAGATACAAGCATAATATATACACAAAATGAACTATGTACGATCGTGTGACACACGGTTGGTACAATATCGATAGTTTGTCATCAGAGAGTTTCCACGAAATGCCAATAAAGGGTTATCAAAGAGATTTATAAAATGGGCAACGGAATGTTTATCAAAGAGATTACGATATAGGTCTTGCAATGGTTATCAGCGAAAAAAAAAAAATTACAAAACTGATTCATGTTTAGTAATACATGAAGTTTTAGAAGCAGGCTTTTTTTTTAATTTGAAAGAAATAAAATTCGAAAATTCTTTCTTTGTTCTAGAAGGAATCTATGACAGAAATCATGAGTAAGTGGACAAAATTATCTTTAGTTGCTGAAATTACCGATAGAATAAACGAAATTACCTTTAGTATCTGAATTAGCCTATAGAAGAAAAATACTTTAGTATCTGAAGTAGCCGATACAGAAATTACCTTTATCATCTGAATTATCCACTAAAAAATAACTCTAGTTTCTGAACTAGTAGATTTAAAGAACAAAATTACCTTTAACTGAAGTACTCGATATAAAAATAAAATTACCTTTAGTATCTGAAGCCACCAATATTTAAAATAGTTACCTTAGTATCTGAAGTAGCCGATGAAAAAAATGTAAGATCTAGAACACCACATACCCAGATATATATATATATATATATATATATATATATATATATATATATATATATATATATATATGCATATATATACACACATATTTATATATATACATAAATATGTATATATATATATATATATATATATATATATATATATATATATATACGCACATATATGTATGTATATATACACATAAATGTATATACACACACACACACACACACACACACATATATATATATATATATATATATATATATATATATATATATATATATATATACATATATATATATATATATATATATATATATATATATACATATATATATTCCAAACATATGTATTTCTGATAGCCATAATCTTGAGGCAAGTACGATCTCCTTACTAAAGTAAATCACGAATCTAATCAATAAGATTTAAGGATTGCAACCTAATTCTGAGAGAGAGAGAGAGAGAGAGAGAGAGAGAGAGAGAGAGAGAGAGAGAGAGAGAGAGAGAGAGAGAGGAAGTCGATGGCTTGGTAATACATCGTCATATTTTACAATATATTTTTAACATTCTTCCTCTGTTTACATGTACAAATAATAGATGAACAAATAATAGATGAACAAAATATCCACCTGGAGCCAATAACAGTGCAATTCAGCCAATTAACTGATAGCTTTTGTAATCTGCATAACAAAAGGATTTCAGTATTTGTTTTGGGGCGATTATGTGGATTTCATGTAATCCATATAATTGATGCTGAATTTAGATAGAGGTGGGAAGTCATTTCTTTATCTGTTATTACTTGTAAATGGTTACAGAGATGCTCTTTGTGAACTACATGGAAGGGGGATGTGCTCATGCAAGAACGCTTATATAGAATAGGATTTTACGATCATATAACAAATTGCAATTCAATATTGATATCTCCTATTTAATAAAGAGTAATAAGTGTTTTGATATATATATATATATATATATATATATATGTGTGTGTGTGTGTATATATGTATATATATATATATATATATATATATATATATATATATATATATATATGTATACATGTATACATATATATACATGTATATATATATATATATATATATATATATATATATATATATATATATATATATAGAGTATATATATGTATATATATGCATACATATATATATGTGTATATATATACATATATATATATATATATATATATATATATACATATATATATATATATATATCTATATATAATATATATATATATATATATATATATATATATATATAATCATTACATGATTAAGCAAAATTAATAACGCATATGTGTATTCCTCAAAACATCAAAGGGTGAAAATAAATTAGTCTTATCTCTCTCCCTCTTATCTTTTTTTTTTTTTTTTTTTTTGAAATTTCTTTATATGAAAGTCCATGAACATGATTGGCCTTAATGCGATTAAAACTGTTGAGGAATGGTTCTACCCCAACGGGATATAGGAACATGAGGTACAGTATAGTTTTTAACGCTAGATTTTCATACAAAAATGTTAGTTCTATCGATTTCAGCTGCATTTAGCATCCGATAATGGACCTAGGGATACAGAGTTAGTCTCATCGCAGTACTAGGACTGTGTACTACATCTGAGGAGCAAGAAAAACAACAGCAGAATGCTACAATGCCAAATTGGAACGAGATAAGCTTACATTCCTCTTGGTAAGGGTAGAAGAGACTCTTTAGCTATGGTAAGCAGCTCTTCTAGGAAATGGACACTCCAAAATCAACTCATTGTTCTCTAGTCATGGGTAGTGCTATAGCCTCTGTACCATGGTCAATGGTCTTCCACTGTATTGGGTTAGAGTTCTCTTGCTTGAGGTTACACTTTTCATATACTGCCAAATTATGCAAAGCTATTGCTTTTTGGTACCACGAACTTCTGTTTGGTTCACTATGTTGACAATGTCAGTTCCAGTTCGTTTAGTGAGAAAACCAGGTTAGGTTTTTTTTTTTTTATAATTCTAACTTATGAAAAGTAAAAAAGGAAAATAATAGTTTTGCATAATTTGGCAATATATGGAGAGCGTGGCCTTGTATACAAATACTCACTAATGCTGAATAGAAGATCAGAAAGGTTTGCATTTCAAATTCAATAAATTGTGGAGGATGAAGGCCGTGAAGGAAGAACATGTCCTCTTGGAGCTTGTGAGTGTAACTCGTGTTGAGATTCCTTAAGAGC
>NC_090725.1:314799719-314807219 GCF_036898095.1 Palaemon carinicauda | reverse complement strand
CCAGACCATCCATAGGAAAAGGTAAAGAACGAATGAGTAAAAATTGTTACCCACCTACGACTTCAGTTATGCTAAGAAAAGAGGAGAGGCAGAGATATTAGAGTTTAAAGAAGGAACAAGCCGTTTGATATATAATGAATCAAGGGTAGTTAGAAATTCGCTTTGTTTTGTCCCACCAATAATTGTAAAGTGAATTTTGTTTACTTGGATTTTGCAAATGGCGGCATGATTCCTTATATTAGAAAATTCTGGGTTACCAAGTCTCTGACCCGTTCTAAAGCTGTATCCCATATGGCTACAGTATCTCACTTGCAACAACCTCCGGCAAGATCCAACATAGATACCGGGACATCCCGGGCACTTGAATTTATAAATGATGTTGGACCTCATGAAGTTCTGCAGTCTGTCTTTGTAGCCAAAAAATACATTTATCTAACTATGTTCTCTCCAAAAGAGAAGAGTTTTTGTTGTCATTTGGGTTGGATTTCAATTTGCCCTCCTACAGACCTAAGTATGCAGACTTCTACTTTCCTTTCGAAATGCTTTTTCAACGACTCAAGGGTTTAAATTTGATCAATGACCTCAGTGGTTTGCAACATAAGTTGTCTTTCCTTTTACATAAAACTTACACTAAGTTGAGAGAGTCTTGGACACCGTTTTTCAGGAAGGAGGATTTGAGTATCCTACAAAAACTAGGCAAACGAGATAGTTTGGTTATTTGTAAACCAGATAAGGGTAAAGGTGTTGTACTGCTCAATAAATCAGACTATATTGATAAGGTTAATAACATTCTTGCAGACCAAACTAAATTTAAGTTACATGGTTGACCAAATTTTTTGGACATTTACAAAAAAGAAGACAAAATTAACAGATTTTTGAGAAAACTAAAAAATGAAGGTATTTTAAATGAAACAACGTATCAGAAACTTTTTGTGACAGGTTCTTCTTTTAGCATTTTATATGGACTACCAAAGATACATAAGGAAGGAGTTCCAATCAGACCCATTATGGCAGCCTATAACAACCCGTCTTATAAAATATTAAAACACCTTGTCTCTTTACTCAGTGATTTCTCGTGCAACCAGTTCTCACTAAAAAATGGCTGTGAGTTTCAGCAACAAATAATTTTACAAGATGGTGATCTACATATGACAAGTTTTGATGTAGAATCTCTTTTTACAAATGTGCCACTAAATGAAACAATTAATATTATTTTAGATAAAATTTTTTATGACGATCAAGTTATTTTTCATGGTTTTAACAGACATTATTTTAAGACTTTTCTTGAGCTTGCTGTGCAAGACTCCAATTTTGTTTTTAATGGCCAACTCTATTCGCAGGTCGATGGAGTTGCCATGGGTTCCCCGTTAGGACCCTTGTTTGCAAATATGTTTATGTCATCTTTTGAAGAAAATTTAAAAAAAAAAAAAAAAAATTTAAATAGTTGTCCAGACACTTTTAAGCCAGTGTATTATAGAAGGTATGTTGATGACACTTTTGTGTTATTTAAACAACCATGGCATAGTGAAATGTTTTGAAACCATATAAATATTCAACACCAAAATATGAAGTTCACTATAGAAAAAGAGAACAACAACTCTCTACCTTTTTTAGACATTAACGTAAGCAGAGACAATGGTGAATTTATAACATCTGTGTATCGGAAAAAGACATACACTGGCCTTGCCAACAATTTTTATAGTTCCTGTTTTTTTAATTTTAAACAAAATGCTATATACACACTTGTTTATAGGGCGCTGCGTTATTCCTCAAGCTGGTCACTCTTTCATAAGGAGATTTTATTTTTGGTTAATTTTTTCAAGCAAACCTCTTACCCTGAAAGTATGGTTCATAAGGTTATAAACAAGCTCCTTTTACGACATTTCTCCACTACAGTACCATCGTATAATGTCAAAAAGAAAGATATTTTCGCTACAATTCCTTACTTATCTGACAACAAGTTTTCCATCAAACTTAAGAAAATAATAGAAAAAGAGTTCGGCTGCCTCAACATCAAACTGACCCCAATCAATCCACTCAAAATTAATGTATTTTTTGGCTACAAAGACAGACTGCAGACCTTCATGAGGTCCAACATCATTTATAAATTCAAGTGCCCGGGATGGCCCGGTATCTATGTTGGATCTTGCAGGAGGTTGTTGCAAGTGAGATACTGTAGCCATATGGGATACAGCTTTAGAACGGGTCAGAGACTTGGTAACCAAGAATTTTCTAATATAAGGAATCATGCCGCCATTTGCAAAATCCAAGTAAACAAAAATCACTTTACAATTATTGGTGGGACAAAACAAAGCGAATTTCTAACTACCCTTGAGTCATTATATATCAAACGGCTTGTTCCTTCTTTAAACTCTAATATCTCTGCCTCTCCTCTTTTCTTAGCATAACTGAAGTCGTAGGTGGGTAACAATTTTTACTCATTCGTTCTTCACCTTTTCCTATGGATGGTCTGGTGAGCACTGGTTCGCTTTTGTTTTACTGTTTTAGTTTTTCACGATTTTCCGTTATAAAATCAATAATGTTTTAATACTCTTTTACTATTTTATTTTAAATTATTGTACAAATTTTAAGAATTTTATATTTATATCTTTTACAGATTGATAATGAGCATTGCAATGTTCGAAAAATCTCTAAATAAATTATGGCCTGTTAACTGATGTTCTTTGGACCCTGCTGCACACCAAATATTATATCTCCACCTGTAATTCCTATATATATATATATATATATATATATATATATATATATATATATATATATATACATATATAATATATACATATATATATGTATATATATAAATATATATATATATATATATATATATATATATATATATATATATATATATATATATATATATATATATACGTATTTATGGACTATACATATAGGCTATATATGTGGATTTATAAGATTTATCCATCTATATCAACTGTATACAGTATACTTTTAAAGCAGGTCAAAAGTTAATTTTGACAAGGATTTCCAAACATCATTCCTTTATCTTCTTCTAGTTAAAAAGGGAGCAGAAATATTGTCAATATAAAAACACAAATGAGTTGTATTGACTTTCTTGAATGTATTAAAACAGACCGTTCATAAGCAAAATAATGTTAAATATATGAGACCAGTATACTCTATTTTTATGACATGCAATTGCCAATCAACTATAGTTGCAGTAAAGATTCCGGGCAAAATAATCTCCACCCCTGATGACGTCATAGTCAATCATGTTTCCCGTGTTAACAACGGTCACAACACATCTCCTTAAAGTGATTATAGGTTAGTAGAGTTTGACATTTTAAAGCGAGTGTAATTTGACCACTGCTAACGTGAGAGACAATGTCTTTGGCTATGACGTCATCGGGGGGAGGGGCTAATTTTGCCAGCCAGCAATCTTTACAGGGAGTACGGTATAGTACAATGAGATGGACGCATTTGGTTTGTTTTTTTGGAGACTTTTATATCAAAATCTTTCTCTTCACATTCTTGAAATGTGTTTTCTCATTTCTCAAGAAGTGAACTAAATCTAAGTATAACCGACCACAAAGCTTATCTTACTGTCATCATGTATTATCTATACCTATCATAATTGATTATATAATTATACACTGCATATCTATAATATACTGGGCACTATATATACTTATATATTTATGATTATATATATATATATATATATATATATATATATATATATATATATATATGTGTGTGTGTGTGTGTGTGTGTGTGTGTGTGTGCAGCATATAAGTGTGTATATAATATACTGGTACAAGCCTATTAACGATGCTTCAGGGTTGTGGTAGCTCATTGAAAACGTCCCTGCCTATCAAAGCGTTTGACGGGGATTCGAGACCCACTCAAGCTCGATGGTTTCTAGTAGTGTCTGTAACTTCATTATACTTTTGAGCTATTGATGGGGTGTTTGGGATAACCTATGGGCCTACATGCTGAGTCCTGAGTGCCTATTGCCTGGCCCTAGTTTCATGGAGAGGGGTCACTGTACTAGCCTTCTGCCTAGTGCAGTGCTAACGTGTTCACCTGGCATTCCCGTGGCAGCAGGTCGATCCCAACCCGGGACCGAAAGTTTAAGTTTTTTACTGGGGAGGCCACTGTTGTGGTTGGGCACCACAGTGGGGGATTGGGCTTGCCCGGCTGACGTTCTGCTGGGCATCATTCTGATCAAACTGAAACCAGACACCTATAAATGATCAGTCTCTCGGACATTGCCCTGTCCCCTGCCATTGCCATTCATGAGAGACCTTTAAACAATTAAACTTTTAAAAATGAGAGTCAGTAATAAAAAAGACACTAATAATGTCATTTAAAACCAAGCTGATAAGTGTTTTTTTGTGTATTCTTCTCATTTTATTTCATTTTTTTCAAATTTTATTCTATTTCTGATTTCTTTTATTTTGTCCTGTCATAAAATGTTTCGTCTTGTAAGTGTTCTTTTTTTCTGCTTATTCTTCTTGGTTCATATTATTTCATTTTGTTTTTATTTCATTTCTCTTATTTTGGCCACACGTCTCGTACCATACCCCATAACATAACATTCGGAAGTCTGTAATTACCATCGTCCAGTCGTTATGGAAACTATAACACCCAGAGGCATCGAGAGAACTTCGTATATAAACCTGTCCATGAAGGAAAGTCTATACTCTTTCCTGCTAAGTTTATGGCATCATAAGTCATCTCAGACGATAACAGAAAGCATCGCTTTACCACGCGATAATCTCCCAACAGCGTTTACTGCTATCACCATTTCTTATTACTTACTATTCCTAGCAAAAGTAACAGCGTGTCATGGAAGCCCCATCACTGTCTTGGCTGTAGGGATAAATGAGGCTTCAAATATTCTTCTTGGTTACTTGTGCCAAATGTGTGTATCATTCAGTTCCTTATTCTATTTAGATACTGATATGCTTTGTACCATTTATTTAAATGTCTGTTCAGTACATATCACATGTGCATAATAGAAAGACATGAAGATTAATGTCTATCTAGTCTCCTTAACTTTTTTATACCATTAGTCAAGAATAGTAAGTTTCAATCATACTAAAGGGATATTGCATTACGAATATTATTATTTTTACTAGCTGAGCTACAATCCTAGTCATATATATGTATCAGCACCAAAGCAAAATTAGAATGCTGGTGTTGTCTGTAAAAGTATCATATATATATATATATATATATATATATATATATATATATATATATATATATATATATATATATATAAAGAGAGAGAGAGAGAGAGAGAGAGAGAAAGAGAGAGAGAGAGAGAGAGAGAGAGAGAGAGAGAGAGAGAGAGAGAGCATATATATATATATATATATATATATATAGAGAGAGAGAGAGAGAGAGAGAGAGAGAGAGAGAGAGAGAGAGAGAGAGAGAGAGATATATAGAGAGCATATATATATATATATATATATAGAGAGAGAGAGAGAGAGAGAGAGAGAGAGAGAGAGCGCACACACACACATATATATACATATATATATATATATATATATATATATATATATATATATATATAGATATATATGTATATTTATACGCACACACACACACACACACACACACACTATATATATATATATATATATATATATATATATATATATATATATATATATATATCTAATATATGTATATATATAATAGCGTTTAAAACGCCTGAAGTTGACTAAATTTACTGCCAGATTTTTGCTCAGACAGCATCTATAATGTTTACAACAGTTCAGGAAGACTAAAATTACTGTGAGATCTAATTCTAGAAGTACAGACAATAAGGTCTGTTTAGAAATTATTAGACAGGGTTGCCAAACACAATTTTCCCCAGGTTCCCTAAATCCCTTTTGCCATTACTTGGAAAAAAAAAAACGAAACACTTAGAGCAAGTTCATCTAAATGATAAAGTTCCTTGGATGTACAACGCACCTCTAGGGAAGAACGTTCCAGCAATTATAAAAGACATGATATAAATCATGCGAAACTACTGCCATCTATTGTATAGTTTTGGAAGGTTTAAGGATGATAGCGTTACAATATATGTTCTATACCTGCGTTACTTGAGATTGGGTGTAGACGAAAGTTCTAAAACATTTTTCATAAAAAGTTACCATATTTTTTTTCCATATCTATATTTGTATCATTTGAAACTAAATAATAATAATAATAATAATAATAATAATAATAATAATAATAATAATAATAATAATAATAATAATAATAATAATGATAATAATAATAACCTTTCTAGAGAGTGATTCTTCGATAATTCATTATTACTATAATAATTCAAAAGGAGAGAGTTAAGAGAAAGAAAAACGAAGAAAGATAAGGAACTATGTGATATCATATCGAACATCAAACGATTATCATCCACTGACTGGACACTTTTGTACACAAAAAAATGAACCCATTGCTGGATAATCTTCAAGTGTTTATGAAGACATTAATTGGATGTAAGGAATTATAATAAATCAGCTTCTATAGGTCAAGCAATTTGGCAAGCTATAAAACCACGAATCCTTGTAGAATTTGTAACATATCTCCTTACTGTTTCGGCCTTCTTAGTTCCACTGTATAGCAGGGATCACGGCTTGAGTCAACTTTATTCATCTATTTCTCCATCTATGTCTGTTTCTTTCACCTCAACTATATCCCTCCTCACCAAATCCATCTATGTGATCCATTGACATTCCACAATTATCCTGCTCATCACTGACGTCTTCTTTGTTCTCTTGATTGGTTTCACCTCCTATGCTCTTATTACATCAACATCTCCTCCTAGGGCTATTGACGCAAAAGACCTCTCTTAGATTCCAGTCGTCTCTATCTTGAGCTTTTAAATCAATACTTCTACACTCATCCTCTACATCACGCTTCATACTCCTCAGTCATGTAGGCCTGGGTCTTCCAACTCTTCTATAGCCTTGTAGAGCCCAGTTAAACATTTACTCCACCACCTGCAAATCTCCCATTTCTGCCAAAATTTAATATTATGAAGCGCCCTAACCCTTGCAATTAAAATAACCATGAACAATAAACTATAAAAATCCTTATAATTGTAAAATAAGATTCTGAGTCTTATGGAGGCATAACTGCAACATGTTTCCCGGCAGCACACATGAATCAATCTCTTTTGGGGAGTGTGAAGACCATGCCAAAACAATCTCCAACCATCCCTCATCATGATCTCATCCACATATGGCAATTGAGTAATCTCAGATGAGCTTCCAGAACCTTCGATTTGAAATACATATACCATAAATTTCTATTGTATCAGGACTCTCCCTCCTTTCCAGTAGCGATATTCCAGCACTTCATCTCACCATCCTCATTTTGGTTCTTCCCAACTCTCCCCCTCTGTTCTCTTAATTACCCAGAATTCAGTCCAATATAAATATTATGGACTTCATAACTGTCTTATACTTCTCAATTTTGAACGTTCAGGGCATT
>NC_090725.1:314792219-314794719 GCF_036898095.1 Palaemon carinicauda | reverse complement strand
ATTTCCTCAAGTAGGTGGAAGTATCTATTTTGTATTGCTAAACTGTTTATTTTCTTTCTTAAATTTAATTTTTCTCTTTCTTTTCCTATACCTAAATAAATTGCTCTTCCTACCATTCTATGGGCGCTTGACTAACTCGTTTAACACTTACACATCTTTAACTAAATTAACCTTTTCACTGAAAATAGAATCTATTTTGTTTTTCGTTTCTTCAATTTGGGGATCCCCACGTCAATTCTCTACTTATGGAAAGATTTGAGCAACATATCCATATCAGAGCTGAAGGGTACTTCCTCATTATTACAGAAATGAGTTCCCTTTAAATAGTGGGCAATTTTCTCCTTTCAGATTCTTCCAACATCACAAGGTAGTAGGTTGGCCAAGGCACCGGCCATCCCTTGAGATACTACCACTAGAGTTATTGAGTACTTTGACTGGCCAGACAGTACTATATTGGATCCTTCTCTCTGGTTACGGTTCATTTTCCCTTTGCCCACACATACACCGAATAGTGTGGCCTATTCTTTACACATTCTTCTCTTTCCTTATACACTTGACAGCACTAAAATTATCAAACAATTCTTATTCTCTCAAGAGATTAACTGCTGCACTGTAATTGTTCAGTGGCTAGTTTCCTCTTGGTAAGGGTAGAAGAGACTCTTTAGCTATGGTAATCAGCTCTTCTAGGAGGACACTCCATTGTTCTCTAGTCTTGGGTAGTGCCATAGCCTCTGTACCATGGTCTTTCACTGTCTGGGGTTAGAGATATCTTGCTTGAGGGTACACTCAGGCACACAATTCAATCTTGTGTCTTTTCCTCTTGTTATTTTGAAGTTTTTATCCTTTTGTTATTTTCAATTTTAATATTTTATATATGAAAGATTTGTTTTAATATTTTTATTGTTCTAAAACTTCTCTTATAGTTTATCCTTATTTCTTTTCCTCACTGGGCTATTTTCCCTGTTGGAGCCCTTGGGCTTATAGCATCCTGCTTTTCCAACTAGGGTTGTAGACCAGTAAATAATAATAATAATAATAATAATAATAATAATAATAATAATAATAAGAACAACAACAACAATAATAATAATAATAATAATAATAATAATGATAATAATATCAATAATAATAATAATAATAATAATAATAATAATAATAATAATAACTATGTCCTATCCTTTTCTTCTAACTATTTTAAAAAAATATTTAAAAATATATTACAGAAATTGCTAACAATGATCAAATTTCTGCTTTAACGGGAACAAACAGTCGCCAGAGGAGTCGCCCTAATTTTTCACAGTTGCACCAGACGGAAAACCAGGAGAGGGATTGTCTCAATTTAAAGAGAATATTCAGATTCACTTATTATTATTATTATTATTATTATTATTATTATTATTATTATTATTATTATTATTATCACTAGCTAAGCTACAACCTTAGTTGGAAAAGCAGGATGCTATAAGCCCATGGGTTCCAACAGGAAAAAAGAGCCAAGTGAAGAATGGAAATAAGGAAATAAATAAACTATATGAGAAGTTATTAACAATTAAAATAACATATTTTTAAGAACAGTAACAACATTAAAACCCCTTTCACATATAAACTATAAAAAAAATAATTATCATTATTATTATTATTATTATTATTATTATTATTATTACTATTATTATTATTATTATTATTATGATTCTTATTATTATTTTATTATTATTATTATTATTATTATTATTATTATTATTATCATTATTATTATTATTATTATTATTATTATTATTATTATTATTATCATTATTATTATTATTATAATGAAAGGTGAGTCAATTGAGGTGAGTGTTTGTTTTATTTGACATAAATGTGCAAAGATATGTAAATAAATTTCAATAAACATGAAATATTCGTTAATTAACGTTAAGCCTATTCTCCTTTATGGTTAAGTAAAGTATGCAATGGATTCGAACAACATGAATTTCGAAAAATTGCTTATTCGAATATCTTGTAATTCGATCAATTGTAAATTCGAACAAATACACATTCGAACAACTGTTTTCGAATAATTGGCTTTCGGAATTTTTTTTTTTTTTCGAATAATTGGGTTTTGAAAAAAAGTTTTTCGAATAATTGGGTTTCGTAAAAAAGGTTTTTCGAATAATTGGGTTTCGAAGAAATTTTTTTCGAACAAATACACATTCGAACAACTGTTTTCGAATAATTGGGTTTCGAAAAAAAAAGTTTTTCGAATAATTGGGTTTCGTAAAAAAGTTTTTCGAACAGTTGTCTTTCGAATAATTGTTTTTCGAAAAATCGTCCGCACACGGAGTTACAATTACTTCATTAAATAATCATCTCGAACAATGATGGGAATGAAGACATTGGTAGCAGATGCGTGTTCTGATTGAAATCGAATACACGGTATGCTTATGGAGGACAGCATAGCCTTTAATAATGCATGTGTGTGTGCGTATCAGAGATTTAAAGGTTTGAAGGTTTAAATGTCGCC
>NC_090725.1:314782388-314784219 GCF_036898095.1 Palaemon carinicauda | reverse complement strand
ATTATTTCAAAACCATACGACGTCTATACGTATCTCGAGACTAACTTTTATCTGATGAGCATTTTAAATTCTGACAGAATTTGTTTTCAAATTTATTTCCTATATTTGTTATATCACAATAATGATAAAAAGATTGAAATACATAAAATGAAATAAATAGATATAAAAATAAAACTATTTTTCCTGAAAGAAAATTCTTTGACCAAGCTTCACTTCTGTTATTTCGGACATTACGACTTTTCTACGTATCTCGAGACTAACTTATTACAGGATTTTAAATTCCCACAGTCGGTATGTATTGCTATTTATTAAACACAATCTTTGTTATAATTTTTTTTTTCTTATTTGTTATTTCAGAATAATCAAAACGCTGGAAATACTCAAAGGAAAAAAAATATTTAAAAAGAAAACACAATTTATTATGAAAGATATTTCTATGACAAATCTTCAAGAGGAAAAGATATAAATTATCTTGTATGACTTGTGTATTAATAAGACGAAGAGGAAATACGCAAATGTTATCATAGACTCTATAGAGCTTCAGCGGGACTCGATCCCCAGTCGACAGAACGCCTGACAGGGACGTTCCTAATAGCTTGTATTTTCTTAGTAAGATCTTGTGTATGTAATTTTTGTGAGTCATTTGACATTTTAAAAGGTACAAGCCAGGATAATGTTTGATAAATTTATCATTGAAGGTTTTACTGAAATAGGAATGGATTATATATATATATATATATATATATATATATATATATATATATATATATATATATATATATATATATATATATATATATATATATATATTATATATATATTATATATATATATATATATATATATTATTTTCCGGAGTGCTGTTGGAGCAAATCTTATTTTACCGCCGATTATTAAGGGTTGTGGTGGTCTGGTAGTAGCGTCCTTGCGTGGTGATTGTCAGACTGGGGTTCGAGTCCCACTACTCGTTTGTTCCTCTGGTCGTCGCAGCCCCCATGTCCTTTTGAGCTAGGGATGGGGTTTGGGAAAGCTTACAGGTCTATTTGCTGAGTCACCAGCAGCCACTGCCTGGCCCTCTTTGGTCCTAGCTTGGGTGGAGAGGGGGCGTGGGCGCTGATCACATGTAATATAGTCAATCTTTAGGGCATTGTCCTGCTTGATAGCACAATGTCACTGTCCCTTGCCACTGCTGATCATGAGCGGCGAGTCCCACTCAAACTAGTTACTTCCTCTGGTCGCTGCAACCTCACCGTCCTTGTGAGCTAAGGATGGGGCGTAAGGGTTAGCCTATAAGTCTATCTGGTGAGTCATCAGCATCCACTGCCAGGCTCTTCTTGGTCCTAGCTTGGGTGTATAGGGGCTTGGGCGCTGATCATATGTATTATAGTCAGTCTCTAGGACATTGTCCTGCATGATAGGGCAATTTCTCTGTCCCTTGCCTCTGCCGTTCATGAGCGGCCTTTAAAACCTTTAAACCATTCCCAATACATAGATCTCTTTGCACAAATTACCTGTGTTCTGCACAAATTACCTGTGTTCGATGTTGCTCAGATTTTTCCCCTGAAAAACACAAACCAAAAGGCAATTACTGTAAGAGCAAAAGTCTTTGTAAGCCTAAAAGTATTATTATTGCTTATGTTTACTGCTGCTTCCTCCGGTCGACCTGCGTGACCACGGAGGTAGGAGCAGTAGGGGATTCAGCGTTATGGAGCTTCATCTGTGGTGGATAACGGGGGAGGGTAGGTGGCTGTGACACAGTAGCAGTACCAGTCGATCGAAAGGTCCCCCCCCCCTTTCTTTTTTTCATTGTTTGATGTCGGCTACCCCCCAA
>NC_090725.1:314737388-314772388 GCF_036898095.1 Palaemon carinicauda | reverse complement strand
TATTCCACATATTGTGTACTGCCCTTGGTTCAGTAAAAGCCAAGGGGACCTCTCTTCCCTAAGGGAAAAATTTTGATCTTTATATTTGTATGCCGGGCCCACGACCTGTAATCCTGGGCGGTCTTCATTATTGGAGCATTAAGAAAAAAAGACTTTTAACACTATTGTCTTGGATCCTTGTTTCCTGCCACCCAGAATAGGCTTCCAGCCGGGGAGTTTATTGTCCTCTTGGAGGAGACCCCTAGAAGTGTTTGAGGGATTTGTTAGGGATATTTAGTTTGTATTTGTTAGGATGTTCTTACTTTTCGTTGGCCTTCTCCTTTCTGGACTCTCTCCTTTCTGGACCCTCTCTCCTTTTAGTATGTATGTGTTGATGACCTTTCTTTAATTGTGTAATTGTTTTCTTTTGCAGGGAGTTTAGGAGTGAGTGTGAATCATTTAATATTGTATTATTGTGGTTCAGGTGTTATTTCTGTCTAAATATTATGTATTAAAGTTAAGGAAATTTTTGTAGTATTTTCCTTGGCCCCTTGAGTTGACTTTGCACTCTTATTGATGTTTGGATACTATTCCACCTTTAGTGGACTTATTACTGTATGATGGTGAATACAATTTGATAAGTGTAGTGTTTTGTGTGGTGGTCAAAGCCAGCCTTCACAAGTGGCGACCGTGACAGGATCTTTCGTTCTTGAGTATTCACCAGTGTTTGTGCAAAGTTAATTCTTGGGGTAATTTTTCAGGCAGTGTATTTTCACCTCCTCGGTGTTGTTTTACGTAAATTTAGTATTTTGTGTGAATAAGGAATCATGGTTGTTAATGTATTAGAACTCCTTAGAGGAGAATGATGGGAAGAGAGGTTGGCAGAGTTAAATAGGGAAGACTTGGAAATTGTAGCAGAACATTTTGAATTGGAATATGATATGTCCATAAGAAAGGGTGTATTGCTGTTGCACATTTATGATTATGTTAAAACTGTCATGACCGGTAGGGAACAAGAGGTGAAACCTGATGAAGTAGTGTCTATAGAAATTTTGGATAGGCAGATTGCCCTGAGATAAATGGAATTTGAAATGGAAAGATTTAAGGCAGGGGAAAGAGAAAAGGAGAGGCAGCATGAGATTGCCATGAGAAACCCAGGTTCTTTTTCCCCAGCCCATTCCCCAAAATAGGTTAGTAACTCATGCTATTAATTTATCGCAGGCTCTCAAATTTGTACCTAAATTTGAAGAGAATAATGTAGCAGAGTTTTTTGTGTCATTTGAGAGGATTGCAGCAATGTTGGAGTGGCCCCAAGAGTATTGGACCACTCTTATACAAAGTAAATTGGTTGGAAGAGCTCAGAGGGTATATGTAACGCTGGAGGAGGATCTATCAGCAGATTATGAAAGTGTGAAGGCTATTGTCTTGAAGGCCTATCAGTTAGTCCCTGAAGCTTATAGGCATCGCTTCCAGAACTTAGAAAAATGTAGGGAATAAACTTTTGTTGAATTTGCCAGGGCGAAGGAACAGTATGCTAGCGATTGGTTCAAGTCCAAGGAGGTGGGAGATTTTGAGAAATTGAAGGAGTTAATGTTGGTGGAGGAGTGTAAGAGGTGTGTCCTGGAACAACTGAAGGTCCACCTCGAAGAGTTAACACTCGAGACCGTTCAGGAGGTAGCCATCGCTAGTGACGAATATTGCTTGTCTCATAAGAGTGAGTTAGGGGGAGTAACGACAAATGTGAAGTCTAGTTGGGTTAAGATGGGTAGAAATAATAATACCAATCCAAATAATAATGCTAAGGTGTTTAATAGAAATAATCATGGAAGTAATAATAATCAGGGTAATGCTAATAATAATTTTTCTCCTAACAGAGTTAATAGGCCAAATAAATATAATCCAGAGAAATTGACGACATTGACTTGCTTCTTTTACAAAAAAGAAGGGGCACGTAAAGAGCAGGGGTTATGCGTTTAGAAAATCACAAAATGCTAATGTTAGGCCAGAGATGGGTGTGGAAGAGAGAGATAGAGAACCTACCCCAACAACATCCGCTGACCAATGACTACCAGGTTGTTTTGACAGATATTTGTCCTTCGGTACTGTCTCCTTCGCCAATTCGTCCGAGAAAAGACGAATGCGTACTTTGCGTGATACCGTTGCAGCTCAGTCTTTGATTCTAAGGGAGGCATTACCTTGTAATTTGGTACCAAAAAGTGGGGAATTTGTGTTATTGGCTGGTTTTCCTGATACGGTAAAATCGTATGCCATCGAAAATTTTTATTTAATCTGCCCTTCCTTTGTAGGGAATTTGAAATTGGCCATCGTTCATAAACTTCCGGTTAAAAATGTTGATGTTGTGATAGGGAATGATGTTGCTCTGAAGAATAATACTTGTCCCATACTGATAAACCCTGATAGTGATGTAGCAGCAGTTAATCGTTCTAGTGCTAGAATTGTTGACGCTGCAGAGTCAACAATTGGTGTAGATTTAAGTAGTTTAGATCATAGTGATAGCCTAGCTGTAGATCTTGGAATGTTAACGGACAAGTTAAATTGGACTACTGAAGAGCTAATCAAAGCCCAGAAAAAGAAGTTTCGGGAACTCCCTATCGAGTCAGAGGAGGTGTCTGATATGACTGGTCCCAGAATTAAGATAATTAATAATATTTTATATAGGTTGAGTAGGCCTATGGGGGTGGATAACGTTCATCATGAAATTGTGAAACAGATAATGGTTCCCTTTGGTTACAGGAAGGAGTTAATGTCATTGGCGCACGAAAGTGGTTTGGCCGGCCATTTTGGAATTCATGAAACTTCCTGCAAATTAATGGGGAATTATTATTGGCCGAACTTGAAGGCAGATGTAAAGAAGTTTGTCAATAGTTGTGATGTGTCAGAGGGTCGGTAAACCCAATCAGCGGATTCCAAAATCGCCTCTATGTCCTATTCCCGTAGTTTCCGAACCTTTTAAGGAAGTCGTTATTGATGTGGTTGGGCCATTACCGAAGACGCGTAGTGGTAATAAGTATATTTTGACAATAATGGATAAGATGTCTTGATATCCCGAGGCAATACCACTACGTACCATAAAAAGCATTAAAATTGTTGACGTACTAATTGACTTTTTTACCAGGTTTGGGATGCCTAAAGTAATTCAATTAGATTGTGGATCTAATTTCATGAGTAGGCATTTCAAAGATAAAATGGCAGAGTTGAATATAAAACATGTGACCTCTTCTCCATATCACCCCGAAAGTCAGGGAGTTCTGGAGAGATTTCATCAAACCCTGAAATCTATGGTAAAAAAAAAATTGTTTAATTAATTGTTCTGAATGGGATAAGGAATTACTTTATTTGTTGTTCGCTCTTCGTTCTGTCCCAAGTCAGTCTTTTGGTTTTTCGCCTTTCAACCTTGTGTTTGGTCATTGTGTTCAAGGGCCTCTCGATGTGGTTCGTGAGTCTTGGGAGGGAGACGTCCCTGAGGTTAATTTATTGGATTATGTGTCTAATCTAGGCGATAAATTAACCAAGGCTGGGAAATTTGAGGGTGAAAATTTATTATGTAGCCAAAAAAGAATGAAGTTCTTTTTTGATAGAAGGTCCAAGGCACGCGACTTTGCGGTAGGCTATAAAGTTTTAGTTTTGTTACCCTTCCCAGGGAATCCATTGAAAGCTTCTTTTTCAGGTCCTTGGAAAATTTTGAAAAAAGTAATTGAAGTTAAATATTTAGTGGGGACACTGCAAAGAAGGAAATCTTTTCAACTGTGTCATGTAAATATGTTGAAGGCTTATATGGAACGGGAGAAAGTCATTCCTGTAGCAACCATTGGGAATACGGTAGATTCTGAGAACAATAACCATTTTTCTTTTTCAGAGGGGGAGAGTATTGATGATAATTGTTTTAATTGATGTGAATGGCGGTCGGATAATAGATAGTCTTTGGAAAATTTTTCGGGAGTAATTTCACATTTAGGTAAGGAAGAACAAAGGTATTTGAAAAAAAATTAGTATCAAATGATGAGGAATTATTTTCGGATGTACCGGGTAGGACTTCGTTCCTTGAACATGATGTAGATGTAGATAGCACCACTCCTGTGAAACTATCTCCTTACAGGTTGAATCCCTTCAAAAATGAGGTTGTAGCGAAGGAAGTGGATTATATGTTAAAACATGACCTAATTGAACCTAGTCAAAGTCTGTAGTCATCACCGGTTGTATTGGTAAAAAAATCCAACTGTGATTTCAGGTTATGTTTTGATGACCATAAGTTGAATGAGTTATCTAAATCTGTTTGTTATCCATTACCTCGAATGGAGGATTGTATTGATCGAATAGGTAAGGCCAAATACATTAGCAAATTCGATTTGTTGAAAGGTTATTGGCAAGTTCCTCTTTCAAAGAGGGCAAGGGCCCTGTCTGCTTTTGTAACACCACAGAGACTCTTTCAATGTAAAGTTATACCGTTTGGTATGAAGAACGCGGCTGCCACCTTTCAGAGGTTAATGAATACTTTAGTCCATGGTTTAGAAGGATGTCTTGTGTATATTGATGATATTGTTGTTATAGCGATGATTGGGAATCCCATTTAAAACGTATTAGGGCACTATTAGAGGTGTTGAAAAAGGCAAGTTTGGTAATTAATTTAAAGAAAAGTGATTTCGCAAAGGCGAAGGTGGTATATTTGGGTCATGAGGTTGGTAATGGTAAAGTTGCTCCTAAGCAGGCCAATATCGAAAGTATGGAAAACATGGTAGTCCCTAAATATAGGAAGGATGTCAGAAGATTCCTTGGTTTGAGTGGGTACTACCGAAGGTTTGTTAGGAATTTTTCCGGATATAGAAGATCCGTTGACAAATCTCTTGAGAAAGAAGGTAGCATTTGTCTGGACGGATGATACTCAAAAGGCATTTGATAATTTAAAAAGAATATTAATTAATTACCCTGTCTTGAGAGATGCTGATTTTGACCTTCCTTTTTCTCTTGCCACGGATGCAAGTGATGTTGGTGTAGGAGCGGTGTTGTTGCAGAATGACGAGCAGGGAGTTTCTCATCCGGTCGCATTCTTTTAAAAAAACATGTCCTCCGCCCAACGTAGGTATTCTAGTGTGGAGAAAGAGACTCTTGCTTTAGTATTTGCTATTAACCATTTTCAGGTTTATCTCTCCTCCTCAGATACACCTATTAAGGTCTTGACGGATCATAGTCCCCTGACCTTCATCAGCAGATACAAGAATAAAAATCAATGATTGATGAGGTGGAGTCTCATGCTGCAAGAGTGGAATTTAGAATTTTCCTACATCCCAGGAAAAGATAATATTGTTGCTGATTCTCTCTCTCGCAGCGTTGAATATTAGTCGATTGACACAGGGCTATGCAGTTATTAAAGGTAGTATCTGTATCGTTCTAATTTTGGTGTGTGTGCTGTTGAAGTGGGCACATAGTGAGTAGAAGCAAATGTATATTTAAGATTTATTAATCATGGTTTGTTCACCGAAGACTATAATGTCTTGGTTATAGTATAAAGTCTTCTACTGTGGAGAAAGAGACTCTTGCTTTAGTATTTGCTATTAACCTTTTTCAGGTTTATCTCTCCTCCTCAGATACACCTATTAAGGTCTTGACGGATCATAATCCCATGACCTTCATCAGCAGATACAAGAATAAAAATCAACGATTGATGAGGTGGAGTCTCATGCTGCAGGAGTGGAATTTAGAATTTTCTCACACCCCAGGAAAAGATAATATTGTTGCCGATTATCTCTCTCGCAGTGTTGAATATTAGTCGACTGACAGAAGGCTATGCAGTTATTAAAGGTAGTATCTGTATCGTTCTAATTTTGGTGTGTGTGCTGTTGAAGTGGGCACGTAGTGAGTAGAAGCAAATGTATATTTAAGATTTATTAATGATGGTTTGTTTACAAAAGACTATAATGTTTTGGTTATAGTATATGGAATCTTTAAGGTTAAAAGGTGAGGGTGATCACTGGTACTTTCTAATGGTTGATTAATTAGGTGGTCTAAGGTTTTGAGGTGTCAGGTACGATAAGGTTTATAAGTTAAGAAAAGGAGATAGACACTAATCTGGTTATTCTGTATTTTCAGGCTAATAATTACGCTTTATCGATTTTGTTTGTTTGTTTGCGCAGGGGAGTCTTCTGGTGGTCTTCTCTGTGTCGTTTGGTGTGTGTGTATGTATTGGACACTATGGTGATAAGTGTGATATATAAAACTGAAATAGACATTGATTTTTGTGATCAACATTTATTGATAGTGAGTGATGTGTATCACTGAAAATGAACAGTGTATTGAGTGGTAAAGGTTATAGCCCTTGGACTATATATACAGAATCCGGTTGTTAGTGCAATGATTCTTTATTAAGTTTATTAACGGTATGAGTGATGTAAATTTTTTATGTTGAGTACCTATTTATCTAATAGTGATGTTTTAGCTCTCTGGTTTTGGAAAGTTTACTTGTGATTCATATTAGGTTTCAGATGTTTTTAGTATTGGTTATATATTGCTATCCTTGTGAGCTGCCAACCTTGGTACTTGCCTCTCTCTTTCCTTCTATTGGTCATGTTTTTGCAGTTTGTTTAATAATTATTTTTGAGTGTTAGTTTAATATTTCAATATTTGATAACCTGTATGTTGTAATTGAAATCACTTTAAAAAAAAATATTTTGGATTTTTTTTTTGTTGGGTGAGGAGGTGTAACATAGTTGTTATATATTTCTAAATTATTTAAGTTTTTATAGATGTATAAGGTTAAATATAGACGTATTGTTATAAGGTTAAATATATACGTATTTTTATAAGGTTAAATATATACGTATCGTTATAAGGTTAAGTATAGACATATTGTTTTCTTTCTTTAATAGTTTGTCTTTTCACTGGTGATTATGTTAGTGTTTATAATGGACTAATAGCTGTTTTATATTTTCAAATTGCGTGGATTATGTGGCTGCGCTTCTGCGTGAACGGTGGTATGGAGGGGCTTTTTGGAGGAGGGTTCCTTAGTGTGTTTCTGATCTCCAACCTTGTGGGGCACAAGAAGACCCCTAGAAGTGTTTGAGGGATTTGTTAGGGATATTTAGTTTGTATTTGTTAGGATATTCTTACTTTTCGTTGGCCTTCTCCTTTCTGGACCCTCTCCTTTCTGGACCCTCTCTCCTTTTAGTATGTATGTGTTGATGACCTTTCTTTAATTGTGTAATTGTTTTCTTTTGCAGGGAGTTTAAGAGTGAGTATCATTTATTATTGTATTATTGTGGTTCAGGTGTTATTTCTGTCTAAATATTATGTATTAAAGCTAAGGAAATTTTTGTAGTATTTTCCTTGGCCCCTTGAGTTGACTTTGCACGCTTATTGATGTTTGGATACTATTCCACCTTTAGTGGACTTATTACTGTATGATGGTGAATACAATTTGATAAGTGTAGTGTTTTGTGTGGTGGTCAAAGCCAGCCTTCACAAGTGGCGACCGTGACAGGATCTTTCGTTCCTGAGTATTCACCAGTGTTTGTGCAAAGTTAATTCTTGGGGTAATTTTTCAGGCAGTGTATTTTCACCTCCTCGGTGTTGTTTTATGTAAATTTAGTATTTTGTGTGAATAAGTAATCATGGTTGTTAATGTATTAGAACTCCTTAGAGGAGAATGATGGGAAGAGAGGTTGGCAGAGTTAAATAGGGAAGACTTGGAAATTGTAGCAGAACATTTTGCATTGGAATATGATATGTCCATAAGAAAGGGTGTATTGCTATTGCACATTTATGATTATGTTAAAACTGTAATGTCAGTTAGGAACAAGAGGGGAAACCTGATGAAGCAGTGTCTATAGAAATTTTGGATAGGCAGATTGCCCTGAGACAAATGGAATTTGAAATAGAAAGATTTAAGGCAGGGGAAAGAGAAAAGGAGAGGCAGCATGAGATTGCCATGAGAAACCCAGGTTCTTTTTCTCCAGCCCATTCCCCAAATAGATTAGTAACTCCTGCTATTAATTTATCACAGGCTCTCAAATTTGTACCTAAATTTGAAGAGAATAATGTAGCAGAGTTTTTTGTGTCATTTGAGAGGATTGCAGCAAGGTTGGAGTGGCCACATGAGTATTGGAACACTCATATACAAAGTACATTGGTTGGAAGAGCTCAGAGGGTATATGTAACGCTGGAGGAGGATCTATCAGCAGATTAAGAAAGTGTGAAAGCTATTGTTTGAAGGCCTCTGAGTTAGTCCCTTAAGCTTATGGGCAACTCTTCCGGAACTTAGAAAAATGTAGGGAACAAACTTTTGTTGAATTTGCCAGGGCGAAGGAACAGTATGCTAGCGATTGTTTCAAGTCCAAGGAGGTGGGAGATTTTGAAAAATTGAAGGAGTTAATATTGGTGAAGGAGTTTAAGAGGTGTGTCCTGGAACAACTGAAGGTCCACCTCGAAGAGTTAACACTCGAGACCGTTCAGGAGGTAGCCATCGCTAGTGACGAATATTGCTTATCTCATAAGAGTGAGTTAGGGGGAGTAACGACAAATGTGAAGTCTAGTTGGGTTAAGATGGGTAGAAATAACAATGCCAATCCAAATAATAATGCTAAGGTGTTTAATAGAAATAATCATGGAAGTAATAATAATCAGTGTAATGCTAATAATAATTTTTCTCCTGACAGAGTTAATAGGCCAAATATATATAATCCAGAAAAATTGACGACATTGACTTGCTTCTTTTGCAAAAAGAAGGGGCACGTAAAGAGCATATGTTATGCGTTTAGAAAATCACAAAATGCTAATGTTAGGCCAGTGATGGGTGTGGAAGAGAGAGATAGAGAACCTACCCCAACAACATCCGCTGACCAATGACTACCAGGTTGTTTTGACAGATATTTGTCCTTCGGTACTGTCTCCTTCGCCAATTCGTCCGAGAAAAGACGAGTGCGTACTTTGCGTGATACCGGTGCAGCTCAGTCTTTGATTCTAAGGGAGGCATTACCTTGTAATTTGGTACCAAAAAGGGGGGAATTTGTGTTATTGGCTGGTTTTCCTGATACGGTAAAATCGTATGCCATCGAAAATTTTTATTTAATCTGCCCTTCCTTTGTAGAGAATTTGAAATTGGCCATCGTTGATAAACTTCCGGTTAAAAATGTTGATGTTGTGATAGGGAATGATGTTGCTCTGAAGAAAAATACTTGCCCCATACTGATAAACCCTGATAGTGATGTAGCAGCAGTTACTCGTTCAAGTGCTAGAATTGTTGACGCTGCAGAGTCAACAATTGGTGTAGATTTAAGTAGTTTAGATCATAGTGATAGCCTAGCTGTAGATCTTGGAATGTTAACGGACAAGTTAAATTGGACTACTGAAGAGCTAATCAAAGCCCAGAAAAAGAAGTTTCGGGAACTCCCTATCGAGTCAGGGGAGGTGTCTGATATGACTGATCCCAAATTTAGGATAATTAACAATATTTTATATAGGTTGAGTAAACCTATTGGGGGTGGATAATGTTGATCATGAAATTGTGAAACAGAAAATGGTTCCCTATGGTTACAGGGAGGAGTTAATGTCATTGGCGCACGAAAGTGGTTTGGCCGGCCATTTTGTAATTCATAAAACTTCCTGCAAATTGTTGGGGAATTATCATTGGCCGAACTTGAAGGCAGATGTAAAGAAGTTTGTCAATAGTTGTGATATGTGTCAGAGGGTCGGTAAACCCAATCAGCGGATTCCAAAATCGCCTCTATGTCCTATTCCCGTAGTTTCCGAACCTTTTAAGGAAGTCGTTATTGACGTGGTTGGACCATTACCGAAGACCCGTAGTGGTAATGAGTATATTTTGACAATAATGGATAGGATGTCTCGATATCCCGAGGCAATACCACTACGTACCGTAAATAGCATTAAAATTGTTGACGTTCTAATTGACTTTTTTACCAGGTTTGGGATGCCTAAAGTAATTCAATCAGATTGTGGATCTAATTTCATGAGTAGGCATTTCAAAGATAAAATGGCAGAGTTGAATATAAAACATGTGACCTCTTCTCCATATCACCCCGAAAGTCAGGGAGTTCTGGAGAGATTTCATCAAACCCTGAAATCTATGGTAAAAAAATAATGTTTAATTAATTGTTCTGAATGGGATAAGGAATTACCTTATTTGTTGTTCGCTTTTCGTTCTGTCCCAAGTCAGCCTTTGGGTTTTTCGCCTTACAACTTTATGTTTGGTCATTGTGTTCCAGGGCCTCTCGATGTGGTTCGTGAGTCTTGGGAGGGAGACATCCCTGAAGTTAATTTATTGGATTATGTGTCTAATGTAGGCGATATATTAACCAATTCTCGGAAATTTGCGAGTGAAAATTTATTATGTAGCCAAAAACGAATTAAGTTCTTTTTTGATAGAAGGTCCAAGGCACGCGACTTTGCGGTAGGCGATAAAGTTTTGGTTTTGTTACCCTTCCCAGGGAATCCATTGAAAGCTTCTTTTTCAGGTCCTTGGAAAATTTTGAAAAAAGTAATTGAAGTTAACTATTTAGTGGAGACACCCCAAAGAAGGAAACCTTTTCAACTGTGTCATGTAAATATGTTGAAGGCTTATATGGAACGGGAGAAAGTCATTCATGTAGCAACCACTGGGAATACGGTAGATTCTGTGAACAAAAACCATTTTTCTTTTTCAGAGGAGGAGAGTATTGATGATAATTGTTTTAATGGATGTGAATTGTGGTCGGATAATAGAAAGTCTTTGGAAAATTTTTCGGGAGTAATTTCACATTTAGGTAAGGAAGAACAAAGGTCTTTGAAAAAATTAGTATCTAATTATAAGGAATTATTTTCGGATATACCGGGTAGGACTTCGGTCCTTGAACATGATGTAGATGTAGGTAGCGCCACTCCTGTGAAACTATCTCCTTACAGGTTGAATCCCTTCAAAAATGAGGTTGTGGCTAAGGAAGTGGATTATATGTAAAAACATGACCTAATTGAACATAGTCAAAGTCCGTGGTCATCACCGGTAGTATTGGTAAAAAAATCCGACGGTGATTTCAGGTTATGTTTCGATGACCGTAAGTTGAATGAGTTATCTAAATCTGATTGTTATCTATTACCTCGAATTAAGGATTGTATTGATCGAATGGGTAAGGCCAAATACATTAGCAAATTCGATTTGTTGAAAGGTTATTGGCAAGTTCCTCTTTCAAAGCGGGCAAGGGCTCTGTCTGCTTTTGTAACACCACAGGGACTGTTTCAATATAAAGTTATGCCGTTTGGTATGAAGAACGCGGCTGCCACCTTTCAGAGGTTAATGAATACTTTAGTCCATGGTTTAGAAGGATGTCTTGTGTATATTGATGATATTGTTATTTCTAGCGATGATTGGAAATCCCATTTAAAACGTATTAGGGCACTATTTGAGGTGTTGAAAAATACAAGTTTGGTAATTTATTTAAAGAAAAGTGATTTCGCAAAGGCGAAGGTGGTATATTTGGGTCATGAGGTTGATAATGGTAAAGTTGCTCCTAAGCAGGCCAATATCGAAATAATGGAAAACATGGTAGTCCCTAAATGTAGAAGGGGTGTCAGAAGATTCCTTGGTTTGAGTGGGTACTACCAAAGGTTTGTTAGGAATTTTTCAGATATAGCAGATCCGTTGACAAATCTCTTGAGAATGAAGGTAGCATTTTTCTGGACGGATGATATTCAAAAGGCTTTTGATAATTTAAAAAGAGTATTAATTAATTACCCTGTCTTGAGAGCTCCTGATTTTGACCTTCCTTTTTTCTCTTGCCACTGATGCAAGTGACGTTAGTGTAGGAGCGGTGTTGTTGCAGAATGACGAGCAGGGAGTTTCTCATCCTGTCGCATTCTTTTCAAAAAACATGTCCTCCGTCTATCATAGGTATTCTACTGTGGAGAAAGAGACTCTTGCTTTAGTATTTGCTATTAACCATTTTCAGGTTTATCTCTCCTCCTCAGATTCACCTATTAAGGTCTTGACGGATCATAATCCCCTGACCTTCATCAGCAGATACAAGAATAAAAATCAACGATTGATGAGGTGGAGTCTCATGCTGCAGGAGTGGAATTTAGAATTTTCCCACATCCCAGGAAAAGATAATATTGTTGCCGATTTTCTCTCTCGCAGCGATTGACAGAGGGCTATGCAGTTATTAAAGGTAGTATCTGTATCGTTCTAATTTTGGTGTGTGGGCTGTTGAAGTGGGCACGTAGTAAGTAGAAGCAAATGTATATTTAAGATTTATTAATGATGTTTTGTTTACAGAAGACTATAATGTTTTGGTTATAGTATATGGAATCTTTAAGGTTAAAAGGTGAGGGTGATCACTGGTACTTTCTAATGGTTGATTAATTAGGTGGTCTAAGGTTTTGAGGTGTCAGGTACGATAAGGTTTATAATAAGTTAAGAAAAGGAGATAGACACTAATCTGGTTATTCTGTATTTTCAGGCTAAAAATTACGCTTTATCGATTTTGTTTGTTTGTTTGCGCAGGGGAGTCTTGTGGTGGTCTCCTCTTTGTCGTTCGGTGTATGTGTATGTATTAGACACTATGGTGATAAGTGTGATATATAACACTGAAATAGAGAGTGATTTTTGTGATCAACATTTATTGATAGTGAGTGATTTGTATCCCTGAAAAGGAACAGTGTATTGAGTGGAAAAGGTTATATCCTTTGGACTATATATACAGAATTCGGTTGTTAGTGTAATGACTCTTTACTAAGTTTATTAAAAGTATGAGTGATGTAAAAATTTTAGGTTGAGTACCTATTTATCGAATAGTGATGTTTTGGCTCTCTGGTTTTGGAAAGTTTACTTGTGATTCATATTAGGTTTCAGATGTTTTTAGTATTGGTTATATATTGCTATCCTTGTGAGCTGCCAACCTTGGTACTTGCCACCCTCTTTCCTTTTGTTGGTCATGTTTTTGCAGTTTGTTTAATAATTTTTTTTTGAGTGTTGGTTTAATATTTCAATATTTGATAACCTGTATGCTGTAATTTAAATCACTTTAAAAAAAAATATTTTGGAATTTTTTTTTGTGGGGTGAGGAGGTGTAACATAATTGTTATATATTTCTAAATTATTTAAGTTTTTATAGATGTATAAGGTTAAATCTAGACGTGTTGTTATAAGGTTAAATATAGACGTATTGTTATAAGGTTAAATATAGACGTATTGTTATAAGGTTAAGTATAGACGTATTGTTTTCTTTCTTTAATAGTTTGTCTTTTCACTGGTGGTTATGTTAGTGTTTATAATGGACTAACGGCTTTTTTATATTTTCAAGTGGTGTGGATTACGTGGCTGTGTTCCTGCGTGAACGGAGGTATGGAGGGGCTTTTTGGAGGAGGGTTCCTTAGTGTGTTTCTGTGCCTCCAACGTTTTAGGGCACGACATTTGCGAGTGGATCTATATTATTCCTCTCCTTTGCAGAGTTACGTGGTAAAGCTGTTTAGCTTTTCTTGGATATCCTCGCTCTGCAACAAGGACTTTTATTCCACATATTGTGTACTGCCCTTGGTTCAGTAAAAGCCAAGGGGACCTCTCTGCCCTAAGATAAAAATTTTGATCTTTATGTTTGTGTGCCGGGCCCACGACCTGTAATGCTGGGCGGTCTTCATTATTGGAGCATTAAGAAAAAAAGACTTTTAACACTATTGTCTTGGATCCTTGTTTTCTGCCACCCAGAATAAGCTTCCAGCCGGGGAGTTTATTGTCCTCTTGGAGGAGACCCCTAGAAGTGTTTGAGGGATTTGTTAGGGATATTTAGTTTGTATTTGTTAGGATGTTCTTACTTTTCGTTGGCCTTCTCCTTTCTGGACCCTCTCTCCTTTTAGTATGTATGTGTTGATGACCTTTCTTTAATTTTGTAATTGTTTTCTTTTGCAGGGAGTGTAAGAGTGAGTGTGTATCATTTATTATTGTATTATTGTGGTTCAGGTGTTATTTCTGTCTAAATATTATGTATTAAAATTAAGGAGTTTTTTGTGGTATTTTCCTTATATCCTTGAGTTGACTTTGCACTTTTATTTTTGTTTGGATACTATTCCACCTTTAGTGGACTAAGTACTGTATGATCGTGAATACAATATGATAATTGTAGTGTTTTGTGTGGTGGTCAAAGTCAGCCATCACATATATATATATATATATATATATATATATATATATATATATATATATATATATATATATATATATATATATATATATATATATATATATATATATATATATATATATATATATAAGTGAGTGCTCATATATTTTGGCATAAACCTATTCCTTGACGTCCCACGTGTTTGGAGAAGTATAATTGAGAAGAATCACAGAAATAAACCTGTGGCTCATCAGCTAAGCGGTCCATTAACCAGATCTGTGGCCTGATTGGTAGTGTCTCTGTCTGGTGTTTGCATGACTGGGGCTCGAGTCCCGCTCAGACTCGTTAGTGCCATTAGTGCCTGCAACCTTACCATCCTTATGAGCTAAGGCCCTCCCTTGTCCTACCTTGGGTGGAGAGGAGTCTTAGGCGCTGATCATGTAATATATGGTCAGTCTGTAGAGCATTGTCCTGCTTGCTAGGGCAATGTCACTGTTTCTTGCCTCTGCCATTCATAAGCGACCTTAAACCCGTATACTAACATGAAATTATATTTTCAATAACACACACGGCCTTACATTTTTGCAAATATGTCCTTTCCACCATCAAGGTGAATCATATTTTCCCTTAAACAGACGAGAGAGAGAGAGAGAGAGAGAGAGAGAGAGAGAGAGAGAGAGAGAGAGAGAGAGAGAGAGAGAGAGAGAGAGAGAGAGAGAGAGAGAGAGAGAGAATCTTTGCTTCCTCGCGAAAAGGCAGGGGTCTCAAACTTGTTAACATTCAACACGATTTAAGAAGAAAAGATGAATATCAAGATTTTTGGCTGGAAAGAAATTTTAGTCTCTCTCTCTCTAAAATTTCTGTCCAGCCAAAAATTTTGATATTCATCTTTTCTTCTTAAATCGTCTTGAATGTTAACAAGTTTGAGACCCCTGCCTTTTCGCAAGGAGGCAAAGATTCTCTCTCTCTCTCTTTCTCTTTCTCTTTCTCTTTCTCTTTCTCTTTCTCTCTCTCATTAAGAAAGCTATAATCCTATTCATAGAATTTTTATATATTTTGAGAGGTTTTAAGTGCTATATTTTCGTGTATTTATGCAAATACTCTACAGAAGTTTGCTCCCTTTCTTTCCATAGACCTTCGAAATAATTTTTTGAATACATGGATCCATTTACTGTTCATACCTACTTAGTTTTATAATCTGACACGAGGCCTTTACAGAAGAGATAATCATTAAAATTTACAATTGGCCCTGGATATTTTTTATGAGTTTTATATTTAAATTTCGAACACTTTTGTGCCAAATCCTCCATCCAGTTCTGTTTCTACTCTTCTTTTGTTGACGATTCTTATTATTGATGGTTGTTTTGAACTCTATTAAAGATTTTGTTTGATCCATAATGTAGTATTGATTATCATTTTTCAGTCATTTTATCTGAGTAATCAGTGATGTGGAAACGTCCCTTCCAGGCGATTTTCCAGAATGGGGTTCAAGTCCTGCTCAAGCTCGATAGTTTATTTTAGTAACTGCAACGTTATCATCCTTTTGAGTTGAGTATGGGTTTTTTTGGGGGGAGTCTATAGGTCTACCTACTTAATCATCAGCAGCCATTATCTGGCCCTCCCTGGTCCAATCTTGGATGGAGAGTGGGTGTGAACGTTGATTATATGTATATATATATATATATATATATATATATATATATATATATATATATATATATATATATATATATATATATATATATATATATATATATATATATATATATATATATATATATATAAATATATATATATATATATATATATATATATATATATATATATATATATATATATATATATATATATATATATATATATATATATATATATATATATATATATATATATGGTCAATCTTTAGGGCGTTATCCTGCTAGATAAGGGCAATGTAATATTTCCTTGTCTCTGCCATTCATGAGCGAACTTTAAACTTTCAGCTTATCTACAACATTTCATTTTTGTGGTTGCCTGTATTTAATCTTATCTCTAATATTCTATGATTACTATTTACCCTTTAAAATTTTCAGCAAGAAAATTATAATAATAATAATGCTAATAATATAACTTATATCAGCTTTTGCAATTATACATCATTTCTTTCCTAATCTAGGCGTATTTATGTTCCTTTATCAGTGTAGAAAGTAACTTTGCACGAAATCCCAAATTATCAGCATATATAAAAAATAATTTGAGCCACTCAATTGCCGAAAGAAGCGGCCCGTTTTGCGTCTTTGGGAGGCTGAGGAAAACTTTAATTAATACGATCGCTTGAAATATGAGGAAGGCTGCTCAACGCGTCTGGGGAAGATTAAACCAATAAAACTTTCTTTTTCAGCAATTACACGCCAGTGCTGATATCACAAAAATATCAGTGTGAAATATTTACGTTTGGGATTTATCGACCTTCTAAACATACTACTCTGGTTAAACTACTTAGTATTCTTCCAACCTGGTACTTTTTTTTCATTAAGTCCTCTAGTTAGGGAGCGCTTTGCCCTTCCATTATTTTCCAATTTTATTTAAAGACTATTATTATTATTATTAATTGCTAAGCTACAACCCTAGTTGGAAAAGCAGGATGCTATAAGCCCAGGGGCTCCAACAGGGAAAATAGCCCATTGAGGAAAGGAAACAAGGAAAAATAACATGTATCAAGGATGTAACGTTAAAATAAATATCTCCCATGTAAACTATAAGAACTTTAACAAAACAAGAGAGAGAGAAATAAGATAGAATAGTGTGTGGGGTTTTTCAGTGTTTTGGGGTAAGCTCAAAATATTCTATCTTTCTTATTATCTCCGCCAACGAAGTTGTAAGGGGGTTATGTTTTCTGTCCTTTTTGTCTGTTTGTAAACAACTTAGTTATGCCATGAAGCACACACAAAAGTCATATTGCATTATGAACTGTTTCCTTATTCCCTAGCCTTACTGGGCTAATTTCCCTGCTGGAGCCCTTTCGCTTAAAGCCTCTTGCTTTGTCGAAGTTGTGGAATGATCTTCCTAATCGGGTAGTTGAATCGGTAGAACTTCAAAAGTTCAAACTTGCAGCAAATGTTTTTATGTTGAAAAGGCAGACGTAAAGGTCTTTTTATAGTTTATATTTGAAAGATCTTTTAATGTTGTTAGTGTTCTTAAAATGTTTTATTTTAGTTGTTTATTACTTTTTATATAGTTTATTTCCTTATTTCCTTTCCTCACTGGGCTATTTTTCGCTGGTGGAACTCTTGTCCTTTGCACATCCTGCTTTTCCAACTAAGTTAATAGCTTACCTAATAATAATAATAATAATAATAATAATAATAATAATAATAATAATAATAATAATAATAATAATAATTATAATAATAATTAGCACAGCTCCAATACATTTATTTTTCATCGGTTTTGTATCGCACGTAGTTCATACACGGTCGTATACAGTAACTTTTTTTCATTCTTTATCTAATCCTCCGCTCTTCCTTGCACTCATAGACAATCCTATGTTTTTATGTTTTTTTTTTTTTTTTTTTTTTTTTTTTTCATGTTTGAATTTTTGTGATGGTCTTGCTCGCACATGGATGTATATAAACTCGATGAGTGTTTATTAAAGTTTAGTTGCATTCATCCTGCGTCTCAGTTATCACCTAACTGGTGCATGTGCACATTTTATAAAAATTATAAATATCCTTTTTACATTATGAAAATAGCGTGTATAAATATATTTCCGGTCAGATGAGCATTGCATTACTTAGATTCAGTGATATAATACGTCCTTTTTTTCCTTTTTAGAGTGATAAAATAAGGATAGTATTTGTGTTATTTCATCCGGTCTTTTTCTATTATCCATGAAACAAGGCCAAGTAGTGGAAAATGAACAGTTGGACTCAGAAGTCCATGGTACACCTTGTTCTGAAGAACCGTGGTTCAATGATGATTGTAGACGTGCTCATTTGGAGAAGGTGGAGGCTTATCATCTTTGGAAGGGTAACAGATCAGATTTGACCTGGAATAACTATACTTAGCTTAAAGCTTTTGCTCTGAGAGTTTATGCTTCAATTGAAAAGGAATACAATTTCATCATAAAGGAAACCCTTTCTGGTACAACTCAGGAATATAAATGGTGGTCTACCCTTAAATCTGCTCTCTTTGGTGTAGATGAAACAGTTCCTCCTCTACTTGAACTAGATGGTTTAGTCACTCACCGTCCAAAGGAAGAGACAACCCTTTTGGCTGATATTTTTGACAGTAAACAGAGTAATGAAAAGCTTGAACTTTTCAATCTCGTGAAATTAAAGCTCTGCTTATGAAGAAGTACACCGAAATAGTATTTTTCCTTTTTTTTTCATGACTGCAGATTTCTTAGCTCAAAAGTTTTCTGTTATTTTACGCAAGTTAGCAAGAAGATGAGCTTTTAGCACTTGTTCGAAATTTGGTAATGTTACTCCACTATGTAAATGTGTTTGTGGTAGCTCAAGTCCCACTGATTACCGCCCAATTTCCATAACTCCCATATTATCTAAAGTTTTTGAACGTCTTCTGGTAAAACGTCTTGATAGGTTTGCTGAGGGTCATCATCTATTCCCTAGTTTACAATTTGGTTTTCGTAAAGGCCTTGGAGCATGTGATGCCCTTCTTACAATCTCCAATGTTGTACAGAAATTCCTTGATTATGGTCAGGAAGTTCGTATGATTGGCCTTGATTTTAGTGCTGCCTTTGACCGTGATAATCATGAGGCCCTTGTTTTCAAACTCAAACAGTTGGGAGTGGGTTGGTCGTGTCCTACTATTATCATTGATTTTTTAAGTAATGGATCGCAAAGAGTTTTTGATGATTGGCACAATAGTAAGTATAGGAATGTGATATCTGGTGTTCCACAGGGTAGTGTTCTTGGCCCATTTCTTTTCATACCATATACACATGACATGTGGTTTGGCCTGGAAAACAAGCTTGTTGCATACGTAGATGATGTTACTCTCTTTGCATCAATTCCATCCCTTGAATGTAGATCTGGGGTTGGTGAATCCCTTAATAGAGATATAGCTAAAATTAGTGGGGTATGAAGTTGAATCCTAACAAAACTCAAATTATGATTGTAAGTAGGTCAAGGATAGTAGCTCATCAACATTCGGTTCTCAGTATTTATAATTTTTCTTTAACTTTGTATGACTCTTAAAAGTTTAGGTCTGATTCTCGACAGCAAATTTACTTTTGAGAAACACATTAGGTCTGTCTTTTTCCATTGCTCAAAAAATTGGCTTATTGAGAAAGTCTTTCAAGATTTTCAGTGATCAATCTATTTTGAAGAAGTGTTATATGTTCTTTCTTACTACCTTTTTTTTGAGTATTGTTCTCCTGCCTAGTGTTCAGCTGCTGATTCTCATCTTAATTTGGTGGACAGATACTTACGGTCTATTAAATTTTTTATTCCTGATATAGATATAAAACTTTGGCACCGTCGTTCAATTAGTTCATTATGTATGTTGCATACTATTTTTCATAACTCTGACCATCCTTTACATTCAGATCTTCCTGGACAATTCCATCTTGTTCGTAATACTAGGTAGGCAGTTAATTCTAATAGTCAGGCCTTCTCCATCATGAGGCTCAATATTACTCTGTACTTTAAAAGTTTTATTCCAGCTGTTACAAGTTGTGAAATGATCTTCCTAATCGGGTAGTTGAATCAGTAAAACTTCAAAAGTTCAAAGTTGCAGCAAATGTTTTTTTTTTTTTCTTTTTTTCTTTTTTTTAACAGGCTGACATAAGTCTTTTTATAGTTTATATAAAATCAAAATCAAAATCAAACCATTGCTCTCTAGTCTTTGGGTAGGGCCATAGCCTCTGTACCATGGTCTTCCACTGTCTTGGGTTAGAGTTCTCTTGCTTGAGGGTACACTTGGGAACACTAATCTATCTCATTGTTTTTCCTCTTTTTTTGTTAAAGTTTAATAGTTTAAATGAGAAATGTTTATTTTCTTGTTGTTACTCTTCTTAGAATATTTTATTTTTCCCCTTTTCCTTTACTCGATGGGTTGTTTTCCCTGGGCTTATAGCATGCTGCTTTTCCAACTAGGATTGTGGCTCAGGTAATAATAATAATAAAAATAATAATGATAATAATAATAATAATAATAATAATAATAATAATAATAATAATATGTTTTGACGTTGTTACTGTTTTTAGAATAAACTATTGTTAATTTGTTCTCATCATTTATTTATTTCCTTGTTTCCTTTCCTCACTGGGCTATTTTTCCTTATTGGAACCCTGGGGCTCATGTCATCTTGATTTTCAAACTAGGGTTGTAGCCTGGCTAATAATAATAATAATAATAATAATAATAATAATAATACCTGCACCTTGTAACACCCTTACTTCACGGTGAATAACCAGAAATGTAGGCTAGGGAGTGCGGTCGAAGATGGTAGGCTGCACTCAACACAGGAACTCGCCACACAGTAAGGGGATGGCTGGGTGTACGTCATCAGAGCAAGGTGTACCAGGAATTTATGTTTCCAATTGTATGGTTGATGTACAAAGACGTAACTAGAGGGGCACTCAGTAGATCGCACACCTCCGCCACAGCAGCTTTTTTCTCGACCTTTTGCTCAACCTTGACCTTGAAATTTGACCTAGGACTTTCAATGTTGAATCACTTCCACGACTTAACAAAGAAATTGATCCCTAAAAGTTTCTCTATTCTATCAATGAATTTTTGACCTCCGTAACCGCCTCTTTTTTCTTGACCTTTTGCTCGACCTTGACCTTGACCTTTGACCCAGGACTTTCAAAATTGAATCCCTTCCACGTCTAGATATAACAATTAATCCTTGAAAGTGTCACTAGTCTATGAGTAAATTTGTGACCTCCGCTACGGCAGCTTAATTCTCCACCTTTTACTCAACCTTGACCTTGAACTTTGACCCAGGACTTTTAAAATTGACCTTTGACCCAGGACTTTCTGAATTTATTGACTTCCACGTCTCAATATTAAAATTATTCCCTGAAACTTTCACTACTCCATGAAAAAAATTGTGGCCAGGAAGTTGTTCACCCCCAAACAAAAAACCAAACAGACTGTGAAATATTAACCTCCTTCCAACTTCGTTGGCGGAAGTAATAATGATACTCAGATGCGTGTCAAATTTCCCCCATCGACCTATGCTTTTAATATCGAGGAAAAAAAGATCAACAAAGTATTACTGGATTGATCTAGATTTGGGTTTTGAAAGACATCTAAATAAGAATTGGTTTATGTTGCAAGAAGGCGGAAGATTCACTGAAGTTAATCATGTATACTTGCGATTATTTTTTTTTTTTTACCAAAGGTAAGCCGTTTTGATGTCTCGGAAGTATATTAGAAGTAAGAGAGCATTGCTGTTTATATATTCATCCTTGTTATTTGTTTACTACTAGTGTACCATAGATATAAGACGGAAAGCTTGCTCGAAGCAACCTCTCGACAAGAGATGAAGAGTAGATTCTCTCGAAATGGAATATAGGTAGCCCAGTGTCATACTTCATGCTTCGTAGTCTTCATCTATGAAGGCCTGTGTCTTCCAATTCCTTTAATGCCTTGTGGAGCCCAATTGACAGTTTGGTGAACTCTTATAGGAGAAGGATACTCCAAAATCAAACCATTGTTCTCAAGCCTTAGGTAGTGCCATATATTGTGTACCATGATCTTCCACTATCTTGGGTTAGAGTTCTCTTGTTCGGTCACTATTCTATCTTATTTCTCTTCCTCTTTTTTTGCAAAGTTTTTAAAGTTTATATAGGAGATATTTATTCTAATGTTACTCATCTTAAAATATTTTATTTTTCCTTATTTTCTTTCCTCAATAGGCTTTTTTTTCCCTGTTGGAGCCCTTGGGCTTATAGAATTCTCCTTTTCCAACTAGGGTTGTAGCTTAGCAATTGATAATAATAATAATAATAATAATAATAATAATAATAATAATAATAATAATAATAATAATAATAATAATAATAATATGCATGAAGCTGTTTCTGAAAAGTGTTCATTCTCACTCGGTGTCCTTTTCTTGTCCTTCTCTGAAAGAGGCGTAGATGTTCTTATCTTTCTGTTAGATGCTTTTATTTCACTTATTTTTTTTTATTATTATTGTTTTATCTTTCATGAAAAGATTGACTCTTCTATGTCCGATGTTTAATTTTGTTAGGAGATAATCATTGTCCATAAATGGGTAGCTCTATAAACGTGTTTTTTTTTAATTTAATCAATTTCTTATTATTATTATTATTATTATTATTATTATTATTATTATTATTATTATTATTATTATTATTATTATTATTATTGTTGTTGTTGCTGTTGTTGTTGTTGTTCATGTCATCATATCCCTTCGAGACGATATGAAACGTCAACAGTGTTTATTATTATTATTGTTATTATTATTATTATTATTATTATTATTATTATTATTATTATTATTATTATTATTTTTTTTTTTTTTTATTATTATTATTATTATTATTATTATTATTATTATTATTATTACAAGCGAAGCCATAACCATAGTTGAAAAAAATATATCCTTTATGTCAATATGTCATAGATCTTGTTTATTATTATCATTATTATTATTTTGGTAGGAGACCCTCCTTCGGGCAGGTGGAATTGAAAATAATGGCTGCGTCGGCAGAATTTAATTTTAGGTCCAATTTTTCTATTCTTCGGACTATTTGTTTCTCAGGGTTGCTACATATAGCTAGTAAGTGGGCGAAGTTCATCAGGTAGAAGGATAAACAACAGGTTAAAGTTGGAGTAATTATTGCAGTAACAAATGATACTCGAAAATTACAGTAAGTCAAGTTAGGAGTTGCGACGCGTTTCGGAACGGCTGGTTCCTTCTTCAGGCGAGAAGTGAGGCTCTGGCTGAATATGGGTCCTTATATATGCCGAGTCTGGCTCGTAGAGAAGGCCTTGAATTTTCTGACTGGTCGAGCGGAGGTCCCGAATTTTCTGATTGGTCGAGCGGAGGTTGTAGATGCTGGTGACAGGTGCACGACGAGCTCTGGTATGATTCCTGGTGTGAGAGGTAGGAAGGGATCCTGGATCCTGATTGGTCAAGGCGCGCTCCGAGCCAGAAAAAGATTCAGGCAGGCTCCTCTCTCGCTCAGTGGACTGGACTGAGAAAGGTATCTGAGTTCTTTGATTGGCGGAGGCGCACACCGAGACGGGCTGGGACTCAGTCAGCCCATTCCTACGCTCATCAGGCTGAAATTCCAGACCATGTTCGCCGCCAGAATTCACGTTAGGTCCGACGATTTCTTCGTTTGTAGAGGTGTCACGATCGGGGTTGTCTTGATTCTGGGGGTCTGATTCTTGATTACGTACGTTAGTACGTCGACATGATGGTAGCAGGAACATTTCTTGTGTGTTATTCAATGATGGTCTCTAACTTTGGATAAGCAGGGCTTCCAAAATTCATAAACGCCTGCTGTCCGTGGCGCTACCGATAATTTCGGTGTTAGCAACGATGTCCGTCCTGCCAATCTGTGAGTTGTGTCGTTGTAAAGCATGAGTTTTGATGGCCCCTTGCTGCACGTGGCACGAGATCCTTTTCGAGAGCTTCATATTAGTCATTCCTATGTACTTTCCGGGGCATCCACGGACTGGGCATTGGTAGGAGTAGACCACATTAGTCTTCTTCAAAGGATCGTTCTCGGGGGGCGCTGGGTTATTCTTCATAATCAAGCTGCGTGTTTTCCTTGTCTGGTCGTAAATGATGAGCTTTACTTTCGTGTTCTCGTCGGTAGGTGAAACGTTATTTTTGATGATGTCCTTGATGGCCTTTTCGTCCCTTTGATATTCGAAGTGCATGAGGCCTTTGTAGTATAGTCTGATGTCCTTAGGTCCGTTGTTGGAGGTGTCGGACCTGGCTGTGATGTCGTCGGATTCCTGGCTGGCATTGTCGGACCATTCCACCGAAGGGGCCCCGTACCACTTATCTATGGCTGTCCTCACTTCTCGTTGAACTTGCTTGTTACTATAGCCGTTGTTGATGAGGACCTGTGCGGTCCTTTCCAGCTCCTTGTGGGTGTCAGTCCAAGTCGAGCAGTGGGACAGGGCCCTACGGACAAAGGCCTTGATGGTCAAGGCCTTGTAACGAGCAGGACACTCGCTATCTCCGTTAAGACACATGCCCAGGTTAGTGGGCTTAGTGTAAACGTTGGGCTGGAAACCTTCGTCAGTAGAAGAGATCAAGACGTCCAGGAACGGGAGGCGGTTGTCAATGCTATGTTCGAGGGTAAAGTGAAGGACACTGTTATCCTCGAAGGTTCTTCGTAAGTTTTCAATGGCGTTGATGGAAGTGGCCTTGATGAAGGTGTCGTCGATGTAGCGGAATTAGACGGCAGGGCACTCGATTTGGGAGAATACCCTCACCTCTATCACGCTCATATAGAAGTTGGCAAAGAGCAAGCCCAAGGGCGAGCCCATTGCCACGCCGTCTTTTTGCAAGTACGTATGTCCCCTATGGGTGGTGAAGGGGGCCTTTTTAGTACAAATAGCAAGAGGAGTTCAAAGGGCTTGTTCAGGGATATTCAGTTCAGGAGTCGTCTCGTCCCTGTAGACCCTATCAGTGATGAGGTCGATAGTTTCGTCGACAGGTACGTTGGTAAACAAAGATTCGACGTCCATAGATGCTATGACCCCCTCGCCACGTACGTCCTTGATCCTCTCTAAGAATTCGGCAGAGGAGGCCACACAGTGCTGGTCGGGGACATATGGCGTCAGGATTGTATTTAGTTTCTTAGCCAGCTGGTATGTGGGCGTGGGGCATTGACTGATGATCGGTTATTATTATTATTATTATTATTATTATTATTATTATTATTATTGAAAGTAGTAGTAGTAGTAGTAGTAGTAGTAGTAGTAGTAGTAGTAGTAGTAGTATTTCTTTACAACAACAAAATCAAAAGTCATACATCGAAACAACTTTTATAACTGGATAAAACTCGATATCACTTCCTTTAAAAGTCACTTGATATTCAAATGGCAAAATTAATCATGTAGATTTATACAGCAGGTGAATCATGATCTGGGTATAATTGGTCACATTGAATATTAACTCGAGTGCCGATATCACAACTTACATGGTGGAAATTAGGTTTAATTATCTTGTTACTCCCAATTCTAAGTTGTAATTGAAATGCGTTAATTGGAATGGGTTAGTGGATGAAAAATAACTTGACACAGATTTTTCATTTGTCTTTTGTGTTCTTTTTTTTTTTTAATTTGAATGAAAAATGCTATGGATATAAGGAGTCATTCATACTGATTTTCTATATTTTAAAAAGAGTTTAATTTATGTTTCATTGAAGACAAAGACGTTATTTTTTATTTCATTATATGATATCTCTTTATGTATTTCCTATGTTGGTAAGAATTTAGTAAATTGAGGAATTACGAAAATTCTCTTCGTATTGAAAAGAAAAATATTATGGATATAAAATGCCATTCGTGGGTATTTACTTAATTTTATAAGAGTTTGATTCATATATTTTATTTTAGGCATTGACAATTATTTCTATTTTACAATAAAGTTTACTGGAATTAAATTTCTTTATTTATTCACTGTTTATCTAAGAATTTGATAAACTTAGGAATTGCACATATATATATATATATATATATATATATATATATATATATATATATATATATATATATATATATATATATATATATATATATATATATATATATATATATATATATATATATATATATATATATATATATATGAGTGTCTAGATATATATGTGTATATATATACATACAAATATATATATGTATATATATATATATATATATATATATATATATATATATATATATATATATATATATATATATATATATATATATATATATATATATATATATATATATATATATATATATATATATATATATATATACGCGCATACACACACCAACACACTCTTGCATTCACATCCTGCCATAGCAACAGTCAGAAAACAAACTCCTCAAAATATATATTGCGAAGTCTTCCCATATTGAAAATGTAAAATCCTAATCCCAAAAGACCTGCCTTGATATTCGTAACCAAATAACCTTCGCAAAATTGCTTTGCAAATTATCATCCTTTCTCCTTTTTGCTCGTTTATTCTTTCTCGTTTCCCTTCCCTCACAGCTATGTTAGCTTCCCCTCCTCTATCTGATTCATAGTGAAGATTCTGCAAATGGTTGTTGAGATATAAGGTAATTTCCCATTCCACAAAATTTCACACTATTTTGTCTAGTTTACCACTTCCTTTTCCTTCTCTTTCGCCCTTGCTAATATGTAAGCCTGGCTTTATAGTCTAAGTGCGATAATATATAAGCCTTACTTATATATTCTGGGTACACTAATATATAAGCATTGATTCATACTTTCTCCGGGCGCTATGATATAAGCCTTAAGGTACCCTGACACTTGCACAAAATTGTGGCACGCATTGTCACGACTCGAGTCGTGAATTGGCATGAACTCGTCGTGAGCTGGAGTGAACTTGTCGTGAACCTGTCGTAACATCGTGGCATGTTGTGACGAGAATTTTGAAATGTTGAAAATTTTGGTCATGACAGAATTTTGTGAACGCGGCGTGGACTATGCGCGAACTGTTCGGGAACTCGTCGGGACGATGCGGGAGGTGCGCAAACTATGCTAAAACTATGCATGAACTCATTGTGAACTCATTGTGCCAGTTCGTGTCAATGTGAACGGGTGGGCTGTGATTTCAGGGTAATTTTTTTTTTTTTTTTTTATTTTCCAGTTTGTGCCACAAAATGTGACGACTTGCCACGACAAATTTTTCCTACATGATTTGCATCGTATTATCCTCTTCTATTACTCTTCCCTCTCTTCATTCTCTTTCTTCCCACACAATTTGCAACGTATTATCCTCTTCTATCATTCTTCCCTCTATTCCTCCTCTTTCTTCTCAAACGATTTACAACGTATTATCCTCTTATATCTATTCTTCCCTCTCTTCCTCCTCTTTCTTCCCACACAATTTGCAACGTATTATCTTCTTCTATTATTCTTCCCTCTCTTCATCCTCTTTCTTCTCACACGATTTACAATGTATTATCCTCTTCTATTATTCTTCCCTCTCTTCAGCCTCTTTCTTTTCACACGATTTACAATGTATTATCCTCTTCTATTATTCTTCCCTCTCTTCATCCTCTTTCTTCCTACACAATTTGCAACGTATTATCCTCATCTATTATTCTTCCCTCTCTTCCTCCTCTTTCCTCTCATATGATTTGCAATGTACTATTCTCTTATATCTATTCTTCCCTCTCTTCATCCTCTTTCTTTTCACACAATTTACAACGTATTATCCTCTTCTATTATTCTTCCCTCTCTTCAGCCTCTTTCTTCTCACACAATTTGCAACGTATTATCTTTTTCTATTATTCTTACCTCTCTTCATCCTCTTTCTTCTCACACGATTTACAATGTATTATCCTCTTCTATTATTCTTCCCTCTCTTCATCCTCTTTCTTCCTACACAATTTGCAACGTATTATTCTCATCTATTATTCTTCCCTCTCTTCATCCTCTTTCTTCTCACACAATTTACAACATATTATCCTCTTCTATTATTCTTCCCTCTCTTCAGCCTCTTTCTTCTCACATGATTTACAATGTATTATTCTCTTATATCTATTCTTCCTTCTCTTCATCCTCTTTCTTCTCACACAATTTACAACGTATTATCCTTTTCTATTATTCTTCCCTCTCTTCAGCCTCTTTCTTCTCACACGATTTACAACGTATTATATTCTTCTATTATTCTTCCCTTTCTTCACCCTATTTCTTCTCACACAATTTGCAACGTATTATCCTTATCTATTATTCTTCCCTCTCTTCCTCCTCTTTCTTTTAACACGATTTACAACCTATTATCCTCCTATATCTATTCTTCCCTCTCTTCATCCTCTTTCTTCTCACACAATTTACAACGTATTATCCTCTTCCATTATTCTTCCCTCTCTTCAGCCTCTTTCTTCTCACACGATTTACAATGTATTATCCTCTTCTATTATTCTCCCCTCTCTTCATCCTCTTTCTTCTCACACGATTTACAACGTATTATCCTCTTCTATTATTCTTCCCTTTCTTCACCCTATTTCTTCTCACACAATTTGCAACGTATTATTCTTATCTATTATTCTTCCCTCTCTTCCTCCTCTTTCTTTTAACACGATTTACAACGTATTATCCTCCTATATCTATTCTTCCCTCTCTTCATCCTCTTTCTTCTCACACAATTTACAACGTATTATCCTCTTCTATTATTCTTCCCTTTCTTCACCCTATTTCTTCCCACACAATTTGCAACGTATTATCCTCATATATTATTCTTCCCTCTCTTCCTCCGGTTTCTTTTCACACGATTTACAACGTATTATCCTCTTATATCTATTCTTCCCTCTCTTCATCCTCTTTCTTCTCACACAATTTACAACGTATTATCCTCTTCAATTATTCTTCCCTCTCTTCAGCCTCTTTCTTCTCACACGATTTACAATGTATTATCCCCTTCTATTATTCTTCCCTCTCTTCATCCTCTTTCATCCCACACAATTTGCAACGTATTATCCTCTTCTATTATTCTTCCCTCTTTCCCTCCTCTTTCTTCCCACACAATTTGCAACGTATTATCTTCTATTATTCTCCCTTCTCTTCATCCTCTATCTTCTCACACGATTTACAACGTATTATACTCTTATATCTATTCTTCCCTCTATTCCTCCTCTTTCTTCCCACACAATTTGCAACGTATTATCTTCTTCTATTATTCTTTCCTCTCTTTATCCACTTTCTTCTCACACGATTTAACACGTATTATCTTCTTTTATTATTCTTCCATCTCTTCCTCCTCTTTCTTCCCACACGATTTACAACGTATTATCCTCTTATATCTATTCTTCCCTCCCTTCATCCTCTTTCTTCTCACACAATTTCAACATATTATCCTCTTCTATTATTCTTCCCTCTCTTCAGCCTCTTTCTTCTCACACGATTTACAATGTATTATCTTCTTCTATTATTCTTCCCTCTCTTCATCCTCTTTCTTCTCACACAATTTGCAACGTATTATCCTCTTCTATTATTCTCCCCTCTCCTCAGCCTCTTTTTTCTCATATGATTTACAACGTATTATCCTCTTCTATTATTCTTCCCTCTCTTCACCCTCTTTCTTACCACACAATTTGCAACGTATTATCCTCATCTATTATTCTTCCCTCTATTCCTCTTCTTTCTTCTCACACGATTTACAACGTATTATCCTCTTATATCTATTCTTCTCTCTTTTCATCATCTTTCTTCTCACACAATTTACAACGTATTATCCTCTTCTATTATTCTTCCCTCTCTTCAGCCTCTTTCTTCTCACACGATTTACAATGTATTTACAATTTGCAACGTATTATCTTCTTCTATTATTCTTCCCTCTCTTTATCCTCTTTCTTCTCACACGATTTACAACGTATTATCCTCTTATATCTATTCTTCCCTCTCTTCCTCCTCTTTCTTCCCACACAATTTGCAACGTATTATCTTCTTCTATTATTCTTCCCTCTCTTCATCCTCTTTTTTCTCACACGATTTACAATGTATTATCCTCTTTTATTATTCTTCCCTCTTTTCAGCCTCTTTCCTTTCACACGATTAAAATGTATTATCCTCTTCTATTATTCTTCCCTCTCTTCATCCTCTTTCTTCCTATACAATTTGCAACGTATTATCCTCATCTATTATTCTTCCCTCTCTTCCTCCTCTTTCTTCTCACATGATTTACAATGTATTATTCTCTTATATCTATTCTTCCCTCTCTTCATCCTCTTTCTTCTCACACAATTTACAACGTATTATCCTCTTCTATTATTCTTCCCTCTCTTCAGCCTCTTTCTTCTCACACAATTTGCAACGTATTATCTTTTTCTATTATTTTTACCTCTCTTCATCCTCTTTCTTCTCACACGATTTACAATGTATTATCCTCTTCTATTATTCTTCCCTCTCTTCAGCCTCTTTCTTTTCACACGATTTACAATGTATTATCCTCTTCTATTATTCTTCCCTCTCTTCATCCTCTTTCTTCCTACACAATTTGTAACGTATTATTCTCATCTATTATTCTTCCCTCTCTTCCTCCTCTTTCTTCTCACATGATTTACAATGTATTATTCTCTTATATCTATTCTTCCCTCTCTTCATCCTCTTTCTTCTCACACAATTTACAACATATTATCCTCTTCTATTATTCTTCCCTCTCTTCAGCCTCTTTCTTCTCACATGATTTACAATGTATTATTCTCTTATATCTATTCTTCCTTCTCTTCATCCTCTTTCTTCTCACACAATTTACAACGTATTATCCTCTTCTATTATTCTTCCCTATCTTCAGCCTCTTTCTTCTCACACAATTTACAACGTATTATATTCTTCTATTATTCTTCCCTTTCTTCACCCTATTTCTTCTCACACAATTTGCAACGTATTATCCTTATCTATTATTCTTCCCTCTCTTCCTACTCTTTCTTTTAACACGATTTACAACGTATTATCCTCCTATATCTATTCTTCCCTCTCTTCATCCTCTTTCTTCTCACACAATTTACAACGTATTATCCTCTTCCATTATTCTTCCCTCTCTTCAGCCTCTTTCTTCTCACACGATTTACAATGTATTATCCTCTTCTATTATTCTCCCCTCTCTTCATCCTCTTTCTTCTCACACGATTTACAACGTATTATCCTCTTCTATTATTCTTCCCTTTCTTCACCCTATTTCTTCTCACACAATTTGCAACGTATTATTCTTATCTATTATTCTTCCCTCTCTTCCTCCTCTTTCTTTTAACACGATTTACAACGTATTATCCTCCTATATCTATTCTTCCCTCTCTTCATCCTCTTTCTTCTCACACAATTTACAACGTATTATCCTCTTCTATTATTCTTCCCTTTCTTCACCCTATTTCTTCCCACACAATTTGCAACGTATTATCCTCATATATTATTCTTCCCTCTCTTCCTCCGGTTTCTTTTCACACGATTTACAACGTATTATCCTCTTATATCTATTCTTCCCTCTCTTCATCCTCTTTCTTCTCACACAATTTACAACGTATTATCCTCTTTAATTATTCTTCCCTCTCTTCAGCCTCTTTCTTCTCACACGATTTACAATGTATTATCCCCTTCTATTATTCTTCCCTCTCTTCATCCTCTTTCATCCCACACAATTTGCAACGTATTATCCTCTTCTATTATTCTTCCCTCTTTCCCTCCTCTTTCTTCCCACACAATTTGCAACGTATTATCTTCTATTATTCTCCCCTCTCTTCATCCTCTTTCTTCTCACACGATTTACAACGTATTATCCTCTTATATCTATTCTTCCCTCTATTCCTCCTCTTTCTTCCCACACAATTTGCAACGTATTATCTTCTTCTATTATTCTTTCCTCTCTTTATCCACTTTCTTCTCACACGATTTACAACGTATTATCTTCTTTTATTATTCTTCCATCTCTTCCTCCTCTTTCTTTCCACACGATTTACAACGTATTATCCTCTTATATCTATTCTTCCCTCCCTTCATCCTCTTTCTTCTCACACAATTTCAACGTATTATCCTCTTCTATTATTCTTCCCTCTCTTCAGCCTCTTTCTTCTCACACGATTTACAATGTATTATCTTTTTCTATTATTCTTCCCTCTCTTCATCCTCTTTCTTCTCACACAATTTACAACGTATTATCCTCTTCTATTATTTTCCCCTCTCCTCAGCCTCTTTCTTCTCATATGATTTACAACGTATTATCCTCTTCTATTATTCTTCCCTCTCTTCACCCTCTTTCTTATCACAAAATTTGCAACGTATTATCCTCATCTATTATTCTTCCCTCTCTTCCTCCTCTTTCTTCTCACACGATTTACAACGTATTATCCTCTTATATCTATTCTTCTCTCTTTTCATCATCTTTCTTCTCACACAATTTACAACGTATTATCCTCTTCTATTATTCTTCCCTCTCTTCAGCCTCTTTCTTCTCACACGATTTACAATGTATTTACAATTTGCAACGTATTATCTTCTTCTATTATTCTTCCCTCTCTTTATCCTCTTTCTTCTCACACGATTTACAACGTATTATCTTCTTTTATTATTCTTCCATCTCTTCCTCCTCTTTCTTCCCACACGATTTACAACGTATTATCCTCTTATATCTATTCTTCCCTCCCTTCATCCTCTTTCTTCTCACACAATTTACAACGTATTATCCTCTTCTATTATTCTTCCCTCTCTTCAGCCTCTTTCTTTTCACACGATTTACAATGTATTATCTTCTTCTATTTTTCTTTCCTCTCTTCATCCTCTTTCTTTTCACACAATTTACAACATATTATCCTCTTCTATTATTCTTCCCTCTCCTCAGCCTCTTTATTCTCACATGATTTACAACGTATTATCCTCTTCTATTATTCTTCCCTCTCTTCACCCTCTTTCTTACCACACAATTTGCAACGTATTATCCTCATCTATTATTCTTCCCTCTCTTCCTCCTCTTTCTTCTCACACGATTTACAACGTATTATCCTCTTATATTTATTCTTCTTTCTCTTCATCCTCTTTCTTCTCACACAATTTACAACGTATTATCCTCTTCCATTATTCTTCCCTCTCTTCAGCCTCTTTCTTCTCACACGATTTACAATGTATTATCCTCTTCTATTATTCTCCCCTCTCTTCATCCTCTTTCTTCTCACACAATTTGCAACGTATCATCCTCTTCTATTATTCTTCCCTCTCTCCTTCCTCTTTCTTCCCACACAATTTGCAACGTATTATCTTCTATTATTCTCCCCTCTCTTCATCCTCTTTCTTCTCCCATGATTTACAACGTATTATACACTTCTATTATTCCCTCTTTTCCTCTTCTTTCTTCCTATACGATTCGCAACGTATTATCCTCTTCTATCATTCTTCCCTCTTTTCCTCTTCTTCCTTTCCACAAAATTTGCAATATATTATCCTCTTCTCTTATTCTTCCCTTTCTTCACAATCTTTCTCCCCACAAAATTTATAACATATTATCCTCATCTATCTCTTCTTCCATCTTTTCCTCCTCTTTCTTCCCACACAATTTGCAACGTATTATCCTCTTCTATTATTCTTCCCTCTTTTCCTCCTACTTCTTCCCACACAATTTGCAAGGCATCCTCTTTTATCTAATCTTCCCTTTCTTCCTCCTCTTTCTTCCCACACAATTTATAATGTATTATCCTCTTCTATCTTTCTTCGCTCTCTTCCTCCTCTTTCTGCCCACACAATTTGAAACATATTATCCTCTTTTATCTCTTTTTCCTTCTCTTCATCCCTTTTCTTCCCATACTATTTGCAACGTATTATCCTCTTCTATCTCTTCTTCCTTCTCTTCTTCCTGTTTCCTCTCACACAAATTACAACGTATTATCCTCTTATATCTATTCTTCCCTCTCTTCCTCCTCTTTCTTCCTACACGATTTGCAACGTACTATCTTATTCTATCTCTACTTCCCTCTCTTCCTTCTCTTTCTTCCACACAATTTGTAACATATTATACTATTCTATCTTTTCTTCCCTCCCTTCATCCTCCTCCTCTTCCTCCTCAGCCTCCTCCATGAATCTCAAACCCTTCCTGTGGACTCCATCGTCAGTTACTTTTTAGTTTTCTCGAAGAATCCCAAGGGAACTTTTATTTATCTTTTGTAATTGGCCTTCGGAAACTTCAACTGTGAAAGAAGGAATTATTTCCTCGTTGAAGGAGAATTAAAATTTTTGGTTCCGGAAACTTTATGTAGTTCATGAATGATGTATTGTTTAAAGTTGGTGTTATATGTCCTGTGTGGTATTCGATAGTTGGTTCATTCTAAGAGAAAATGTGTCTTTTAACTCGGCATGTAAAGTTTTAAGACCGTTCAATGATCAAAATTTGGGCTTTATTCTAGTTTGTTAGTCAGAGTTTGTTACTCTGCATGTTAAAATGGCCTCTTCAAAGTTAAACTAAACTCATCCAATGCACAATGAATTTAATATATATATATATATATATATATATATATATATATATATATATATATATATATATATATATATATATATATATATATATATATATATATATATATATATGGTAAAATATCACGCAAGTTATTACACTGTAGCTAGCAGGTATGATGATGATAATAAACCCATTATATGTTTCCTATCACACACTTTGTAAAATGGATTTCCAATTGGGTAGATTATTTGGAAAAAGCCAGGAATCATCGGCCGAATAAAAAGTTTCTTACGACTCCTTACACATAAAAAGATTTGAAAGATTAGGGTTATGTATTACATATACAATACAGAATTCTAACTCCCTGTAACGCTTGTGGTGGCCTTTTGGACCGGGTTTAAGTCCCTCTCAAACTCTTCGCCAACCTCACAATCCTTGTGAGCTAAGGATGGAAGATTTGGGGAGTCTATATTTCTACATGCTGAGTGATCAACAGTCATTGCCTTATCCTCCCTGGTCCTAGCTAGGGTGGTGAGATGTATAGGATGCTGATCATATATGTACAGTATACGTACAGTATGCAGTGTGCAACCTCACGTTCCTTGTGAGCTAAGGATGAGATATTTGGGTAGTATATATGTCTACATGCTCATGCATCAGAAGCCATTTCCTTGCCCTCCTTGGTCCTAGCTAGGCTGGAGAGGAGTCTAGGATACTGATCATATATGTAAATAGTCAGTCTCTAGGTCCTTATCCTGCTAGGGCATTGCCACTGTCCCTTACC